>NC_133149.1:61816681-62116681 GCF_048418815.1 Hemitrygon akajei
ATTGAGGGGACCAGAATTGAATTCAGTACCAAAAGTGAGGTCTAACTAAGTCCTTATATCTGTAAATCTCCTCTGCCCTCTGTCTGTAGTATCCACGTCCATCCTGTATTGAGGGGACCAGAACTAAACACAGTACCAAAAGTGAGGTCTAACTAAGGCCTTATATCTGTAAATCTCCTCTGCCCTCTGTCTATAATATCCACGTCCTTCCTGTATTGAGGGGACCAGAACTGAACACAGTGCCAAAAGTGAGGTCTAACTAAGGCCTTATATCTGTAAATCTCCTCTGCCCTCTTTCTATAGTATCCACATCCTTCCTGTATTGAGGGGACCAGAACTGAACACAGTACCAAAAGTGAGGTCTAACTAAGGCCTTATATCTGTAAAACTCCTCTGCCCTCTGTCTATAGTATCCACATCCTATCTGTATTGAGGGGACCAGAACTGAACACAGTACCAAAAGTGAGGTCTAACTAAGGCCTTATATCTGTAAATCTCCTCTGCCCTCTGTCTATAATATCCACATCCTTCCTGCAGTGAGGCGATCAGAACTGAACACAGTACCAAAAGTGAGGTCTAACTAAGTCCTTATATCTGTAAATCTCCTCTGCCCTCTGTCTATAGTATCCACGTCCTTCCTGTATTGAGGGGACCAGAACTGAACACAGTACCAAAAGTGAGGTCTAACTACGTCCTTATATCTGTAAAGCTCCTCTGCCCTCTGTCTGCAGTATCCACGTCCTTCCTGTATTGAGGGGTCCAGAATTGAATTCAGTACCAAAAGTGAGGTCTAACTAAGTCTTTATATCTGTAAATCTCCTCTATCCTCTGTATATAGTATCCATGTCCATCCTGTATTGAGGGGACCAGAACTAAACACAGTACCAAAAGTGAGGTCTAACTAAGGCCTTATATCTGTAAATCTCCTCTGCCCTCTGTCTGTAGTATCCACGTCCATCCTGTATTGAGGAGAGCAGAACTAAACACAGTACCAAAAGTGAGGTCTAACTAAGTCTTTATATCTGTACATCTCCTCTATCCTCTGAATATAGTATCCACGTCCATCCTGTATTGAGGGGACCAGAACTAAACACAGTACCAAAAGTGAGGTCTAACTAAGGCCTTATATCTGTAAATCTCCTCTGCCCTCTGTCTATAATATCCACGTCCTTCCTGTATTGAGGGGACCAGAACTGAACACAGTACCAAAAGTGAGGTCCAACTAAGGCCTTATATCTGTAAATCTCCTTGCCCTCTGTCTATAGTATCTACGTCCTTCCTGTATTGAGGGGACCAGAACTGAACACAGTACCAAAAGTGAGGTCTGACTGAGTCCTTATATCTGTAAATCTCCTCTGTCCTCTGTCTGCAGTATCCACGTCCTTCCTGTATTGAGGGGACCAGAACTGAACACAGTACCAAAAGTGAGGTCTGACTGAGTCCTTATATCTGTAAATCTCCTCTGCCCTCTGTCTATAGAATCCACGTCCTTCCTGTGCTGAGGGGACCAGAACTGAACACAGCAGCAAAAGTGAGGTCTAACTAAGTCCTGATATCTGTAAATCTCCTCTGTCCTCTGTCTATAGTATCCACGTCCTTCCTGTATTGAGGGGACCAGAATTGAATTCAGTACCAAAAGTGAGGTCTAACTAAGTCCTTATATCTGTAAATCTCCTCTGCCCTCTGTCTGTAGTATCCACGTCCATCCTGTATTGAGGGGACCAGAACTAAACACAGTACCAAAAGTGAGGTCTAACTAAGGCCTTATATCTGTAAATCTCCTCTGCCCTCTGTCTATAATATCCACGTCCTTCCTGTATTGAGGGGACCAGAACTGAACACAGTGCCAAAAGTGAGGTCTAACTAAGGCCTTATATCTGTAAATCTCCTCTGCCCTCTTTCTATAGTATCCACATCCTTCCTGTATTGAGGGGACCAGAACTGAACACAGTACCAAAAGTGAGGTCTAACTAAGGCCTTATATCTGTAAAACTCCTCTGCCCTCTGTCTATAGTATCCACATCCTATCTGTATTGAGGGGACCAGAACTGAACACAGTACCAAAAGTGAGGTCTAACTAAGGCCTTATATCTGTAAATCTCCTCTGCCCTCTGTCTATAATATCCACATCCTTCCTGCAGTGAGGCGATCAGAACTGAACACAGTACCAAAAGTGAGGTCTAACTAAGTCCTTATATCTGTAAATCTCCTCTGCCCTCTGTCTATAGTATCCACGTCCTTCCTGTATTGAGGGGACCAGAACTGAACACAGTACCAAAAGTGAGGTCTAACTACGTCCTTATATCTGTAAAGCTCCTCTGCCCTCTGTCTGCAGTATCCACGTCCTTCCTGTATTGAGGGGTCCAGAATTGAATTCAGTACCAAAAGTGAGGTCTAACTAAGTCTTTATATCTGTAAATCTCCTCTATCCTCTGTATATAGTATCCATGTCCATCCTGTATTGAGGGGACCAGAACTAAACACAGTACCAAAAGTGAGGGCTAACTAAGGCCTTATATCTGTAAATCTCCTCTGCCCTCTGTCTATAATATCCACGTCCTTCCTGTATTGAGGGGACCAGAACTGAACACAGTACCAAAAGTGAGGTCTAACTAAGGCCTTATATCTGTAAATCTCCTCTGCCCTCTGTCTGCAGTATCCACGTCCTTCCTGTATTGAGGGGACCAGAACTAAACACAGTACCAAAAGTGAGGTCTAACTAAGGCCTTATATCTGTAAATCTCCTCTGCCCTCTGTCTATAGTATCCACGTCCTTCCTGTATTGAGGGGACCAGAACTAAACACAGTACCAAAAGTGAGGTCTAACTAAGGCCTTATATCTGTAAATCTCCTCTGCCCTCTGTTTATAGTATCCACGTCCATCCTGTATTGAGGGGACCAGAACTGAACACAGTACCAAAAGTGAGGTCTGACTAAGCCCTTACATCTGTAAATCTCCTCTGCCCTCTGTCTATAGTATCCACGTCCTTCCTGTAGTGAGGCGACCAGAACTGAACACAGTACCAAAAGTGAGGTCTAACTAAGTTCCTATATCTGTAAATCTCCTCTGCCCTCTGTCTATAGTATCCACGTCCTTCCTGTATTGAAGGGACCAGAACTGAACACAGTAGCAAAAGTGAGGTCCAACTAAGTCCTTATATCTGTAAATCTCCTCTGCCCTCTGTCTGCAGTATCCACGTCCTTCCTGTATTGAGGGTACCAGAACTGAATTCAGTACCAAAAGTGAGGTCTGACTAAACCCTTATATATGTAAATCTCCTCTATCCTCTATCTATAGTATCCACGTCCATCCTGTATTGAGGGGACCAGAACTAAACACAGTACCAAAAGTGAGGTCTAACTAAGTCCTTATATCTGTAAATCTCCTCTATCCTCTTTATATAGTATCCACGTCCATCCTGTATTGAGGGGACCAGAACTGAACACAGTACCAAAAGTGAGGTCTGACTAAGCCCTTATATCTTTAAATCTCCTCTATCCTCTGTCTATAGTATCCACGTCCATCCTGTATTGAGGTTACCAGAACTAAACACAGTACCAAAAGTGAGGTCTAACTAAGGCCTTATATCTGTAAATCTCCTCTGCCCTCTGTCTATAGTATCCACGTCCATCCTGTATTGAGGTGACCAGAACTGAACACAGTACCAAAAGTGAGGTCTGACTAAGTCCTTATATCTGTAAATCTCCTCTATCCTCTGTATATAGTATCCACGTCCTTCCTGTATTGAGGGGACCAGAACTGAACACAGTACCAAAAGTGAGGTCTGACTAAGGCCTTACATCTGTAAATCTCCTCTGCCCTCTGTCTGCAGTATCCACGTCCTTCCTGTATTGAGGGGACCAGAACTGAACACAGTACCAAAAGTGAGGTCTAACTAAGCTCTTATATCTGTAAATCTCCTCTGCCCTCTGTCTATAGTATCCACGTCCTTCCTGTGCTGAGGGGACCAGAACTGAACACAGCAGCAAAAGTGAGGTCCCACTAAGTCCTGATATCTGTAAATCTCCTCTGTCCTCTGTCTATAGTATCCACGTCCTTCCTGTATTGAGGGGACCAGAATTGAATTCAGTACCAAAAGTGAGGTCTAACTAAGTCCTTATATCTGTAAATCTCCTCTGCCCTCTGTCTGTAGTATCCACGTCCATCCTGTATTGAGGGGACCAGAACTAAACACAGTACCAAAAGTGAGGTCTAACTAAGGCCTTATATCTGTAAATCTCCTCTGCCCTCTGTCTATAATATCCACGTCCTTCCTGTATTGAGGGGACCAGAACTGAACACAGTGCCAAAAGTGAGGTCTAACTAAGGCCTTATATCTGTAAATCTCCTCTGCCCTCTTTCTATAGTATCCACATCCTTCCTGTATTGAGGGGACCAGAACTGAACACAGTACCAAAAGTGAGGTCTAACTAAGGCCTTATATCTGTAAAACTCCTCTGCCCTCTGTCTATAGTATCCACATCCTATCTGTATTGAGGGGACCAGAACTGAACACGGTACCAAAAGTGAGGTCTAACTAAGGCCTTATATCTGTAAATCTCCTCTGCCCTCTGTCTATAGTATCCACGTCCTTCCTGTATTGAGGGGACCAGAACTGAACACAGTACCAAAAGTGAGGTCTAACTACGTCCTTATATCTGTAAAGCTCCTCTGCCCTTTGTCTGCAGTATCCACGTCCTTCCTGTATTGAGGGGTCCAGAATTGAATTCAGTACCAAAAGTGAGGTCTAACTAAGTCTTTATATCTGTAAATCTCCTCTATCCTCTGTATATAGTATCCATGTCCATCCTGTATTGAGGGGACCAGAACTAAACACAGTACCAAAAGTGAGGTCTAACTAAGGCCTTATATCTGTAAATCTCCTCTGCCCTCTGTCTATAATATCCACGTCCTTCCTGTATTGAGGGGACCAGAACTGAACACAGTACGAAAAGTGAGGTCTAACTAAGGCCTTATATCTGTAAATCTCCTCTGCCCTCTGTCTATAGTATCCACGTCCTTCCTGTATTGAGGGGACCAGAACTAAACACAGTACCAAAAGTGAGGTCTAACTAAGGCCTTATATCTGTAAATCTCCTCTGCCCTCTGTCTATAGTATCCACGTCCTTCCTGTATTGAGGGGACCAGAACTAAACACAGTACCAAAAGTGAGGTCTAACTAAGGCCTTATATCTGTAAATCTCCTCTGCCCTCTGTTTATAGTATCCACGTCCATCCTGTATTGAGGGGACCAGAACTGAACACAGTACCAAAAGTGAGGTCTGACTAAGCCCTTACATCTGTAAATCTCCTCTGCCCTCTGTCTATAGTATCCACGTCCTTCCTGTATTGAGGGGACCAGAATTGAATTCAGTACCAAAAGTGAGGTCTAACTAAGTCCTTATATCTGTAAATCTCCTCTGCCCTCTGTCTGTAGTATCCACGTCCATCCTGTATTGAGGGGACCAGAACTAAACACAGTACCAAAAGTGAGGTCTAACTAAGGCCTTATATCTGTAAATCTCCTCTGCCCTCTGTCTATAATATCCACGTCCTTCCTGTATTGAGGGGACCAGAACTGAACACAGTGCCAAAAGTGAGGTCTAACTAAGGCCTTATATCTGTAAATCTCCTCTGCCCTCTTTCTATAGTATCCACATCCTTCCTGTATTGAGGGGACCAGAACTGAACACAGTACCAAAAGTGAGGTCTAACTAAGGCCTTATATCTGTAAAACTCCTCTGCCCTCTGTCTATAGTATCCACATCCTATCTGTATTGAGGGGACCAGAACTGAACACAGTACCAAAAGTGAGGTCTAACTAAGGCCTTATATCTGTAAATCTCCTCTGCCCTCTGTCTATAATATCCACATCCTTCCTGCAGTGAGGCGATCAGAACTGAACACAGTACCAAAAGTGAGGTCTAACTAAGTCCTTATATCTGTAAATCTCCTCTGCCCTCTGTCTATAGTATCCACGTCCTTCCTGTATTGAGGGGACCAGAACTGAACACAGTACCAAAAGTGAGGTCTAACTACGTCCTTATATCTGTAAAGCTCCTCTGCCCTCTGTCTGCAGTATCCACGTCCTTCCTGTATTGAGGGGTCCAGAATTGAATTCAGTACCAAAAGTGAGGTCTAACTAAGTCTTTATATCTGTAAATCTCCTCTATCCTCTGTATATAGTATCCATGTCCATCCTGTATTGAGGGGACCAGAACTAAACACAGTACCAAAAGTGAGGGCTAACTAAGGCCTTATATCTGTAAATCTCCTCTGCCCTCTGTCTATAATATCCACGTCCTTCCTGTATTGAGGGGACCAGAACTGAACACAGTACCAAAAGTGAGGTCTAACTAAGGCCTTATATCTGTAAATCTCCTCTGCCCTCTGTCTGCAGTATCCACGTCCTTCCTGTATTGAGGGGACCAGAACTAAACACAGTACCAAAAGTGAGGTCTAACTAAGGCCTTATATCTGTAAATCTCCTCTGCCCTCTGTCTATAGTATCCACGTCCTTCCTGTATTGAGGGGACCAGAACTAAACACAGTACCAAAAGTGAGGTCTAACTAAGGCCTTATATCTGTAAATCTCCTCTGCCCTCTGTTTATAGTATCCACGTCCATCCTGTATTGAGGGGACCAGAACTGAACACAGTACCAAAAGTGAGGTCTGACTAAGCCCTTACATCTGTAAATCTCCTCTGCCCTCTGTCTATAGTATCCACGTCCTTCCTGTAGTGAGGCGACCAGAACTGAACACAGTACCAAAAGTGAGGTCTAACTAAGTTCCTATATCTGTAAATCTCCTCTGCCCTCTGTCTATAGTATCCACGTCCTTCCTGTATTGAAGGGACCAGAACTGAACACAGTAGCAAAAGTGAGGTCCAACTAAGTCCTTATATCTGTAAATCTCCTCTGCCCTCTGTCTGCAGTATCCACGTCCTTCCTGTATTGAGGGTACCAGAACTGAATTCAGTACCAAAAGTGAGGTCTGACTAAACCCTTATATATGTAAATCTCCTCTATCCTCTATCTATAGTATCCACGTCCATCCTGTATTGAGGGGACCAGAACTAAACACAGTACCAAAAGTGAGGTCTAACTAAGTCCTTATATCTGTAAATCTCCTCTATCCTCTTTATATAGTATCCACGTCCATCCTGTATTGAGGGGACCAGAACTGAACACAGTACCAAAAGTGAGGTCTGACTAAGCCCTTATATCTTTAAATCTCCTCTATCCTCTGTCTATAGTATCCACGTCCATCCTGTATTGAGGTTACCAGAACTAAACACAGTACCAAAAGTGAGGTCTAACTAAGGCCTTATATCTGTAAATCTCCTCTGCCCTCTGTCTATAGTATCCACGTCCATCCTGTATTGAGGTGACCAGAACTGAACACAGTACCAAAAGTGAGGTCTGACTAAGTCCTTATATCTGTAAATCTCCTCTATCCTCTGTATATAGTATCCACGTCCTTCCTGTATTGAGGGGACCAGAACTGAACACAGTACCAAAAGTGAGGTCTGACTAAGGCCTTACATCTGTAAATCTCCTCTGCCCTCTGTCTGCAGTATCCACGTCCTTCCTGTATTGAGGGGACCAGAACTGAACACAGTACCAAAAGTGAGGTCTAACTAAGCTCTTATATCTGTAAATCTCCTCTGCCCTCTGTCTATAGTATCCACGTCCTTCCTGTGCTGAGGGGACCAGAACTGAACACAGCAGCAAAAGTGAGGTCCCACTAAGTCCTGATATCTGTAAATCTCCTCTGTCCTCTGTCTATAGTATCCACGTCCTTCCTGTATTGAGGGGACCAGAATTGAATTCAGTACCAAAAGTGAGGTCTAACTAAGTCCTTATATCTGTAAATCTCCTCTGCCCTCTGTCTGTAGTATCCACGTCCATCCTGTATTGAGGGGACCAGAACTAAACACAGTACCAAAAGTGAGGTCTAACTAAGGCCTTATATCTGTAAATCTCCTCTGCCCTCTGTCTATAATATCCACGTCCTTCCTGTATTGAGGGGACCAGAACTGAACACAGTGCCAAAAGTGAGGTCTAACTAAGGCCTTATATCTGTAAATCTCCTCTGCCCTCTTTCTATAGTATCCACATCCTTCCTGTATTGAGGGGACCAGAACTGAACACAGTACCAAAAGTGAGGTCTAACTAAGGCCTTATATCTGTAAAACTCCTCTGCCCTCTGTCTATAGTATCCACATCCTATCTGTATTGAGGGGACCAGAACTGAACACGGTACCAAAAGTGAGGTCTAACTAAGGCCTTATATCTGTAAATCTCCTCTGCCCTCTGTCTATAGTATCCACGTCCTTCCTGTATTGAGGGGACCAGAACTGAACACAGTACCAAAAGTGAGGTCTAACTACGTCCTTATATCTGTAAAGCTCCTCTGCCCTTTGTCTGCAGTATCCACGTCCTTCCTGTATTGAGGGGTCCAGAATTGAATTCAGTACCAAAAGTGAGGTCTAACTAAGTCTTTATATCTGTAAATCTCCTCTATCCTCTGTATATAGTATCCATGTCCATCCTGTATTGAGGGGACCAGAACTAAACACAGTACCAAAAGTGAGGTCTAACTAAGGCCTTATATCTGTAAATCTCCTCTGCCCTCTGTCTATAATATCCACGTCCTTCCTGTATTGAGGGGACCAGAACTGAACACAGTACGAAAAGTGAGGTCTAACTAAGGCCTTATATCTGTAAATCTCCTCTGCCCTCTGTCTATAGTATCCACGTCCTTCCTGTATTGAGGGGACCAGAACTAAACACAGTACCAAAAGTGAGGTCTAACTAAGGCCTTATATCTGTAAATCTCCTCTGCCCTCTGTCTATAGTATCCACGTCCTTCCTGTATTGAGGGGACCAGAACTAAACACAGTACCAAAAGTGAGGTCTAACTAAGGCCTTATATCTGTAAATCTCCTCTGCCCTCTGTTTATAGTATCCACGTCCATCCTGTATTGAGGGGACCAGAACTGAACACAGTACCAAAAGTGAGGTCTGACTAAGCCCTTACATCTGTAAATCTCCTCTGCCCTCTGTCTATAGTATCCACGTCCTTCCTGTAGTGAGGCGACCAGAACTGAACACAGTACCAAAAGTGAGGTCTAACTAAGTTCCTATATCTGTAAATCTCCTCTGCCCTCTGTCTATAGTATCCACGTCCTTCCTGTATTGAAGGGACCAGAACTGAACACAGTAGCAAAAGTGAGGTCCAACTAAGTCCTTATATCTGTAAATCTCCTCTGCCCTCTGTCTGCAGTATCCACGTCCTTCCTGTATTGAGGGTACCAGAACTGAATTCAGTACCAAAAGTGAGGTCTGACTAAACCCTTATATATGTAAATCTCCTCTATCCTCTATCTATAGTATCCACGCCCATCCTGTATTGAGGGGACCAGAACTAAACACAGTACCAAAAGTGAGGTCTAACTAAGTCCTTATATCTGTAAATCTCCTCTATCCTCTTTATATAGTATCCACGTCCATCCTGTATTGAGGGGACCAGAACTGAACACAGTACCAAAAGTGAGGTCTGACTAAGCCCTTATATCTTTAAATCTCCTCTATCCTCTGTCTATAGTATCCACGTCCATCCTGTATTGAGGTTACCAGAACTAAACACAGTACCAAAAGTGAGGTCTAACTAAGGCCTTATATCTGTAAATCTCCTCTGCCCTCTGTCTATAGTATCCACGTCCATCCTGTATTGAGGTGACCAGAACTGAACACAGTACCAAAAGTGAGGTCTGACTAAGTCTTTATATCTGTAAATCTCCTCTATCCTCTGTATATAGTATCCACGTCCTTCCTGTATTGAGGGGACCAGAACTGAACACAGTAGCAAAAGTGAAGTCTTACTAAGGTCGTATATCTGTAAATCTCCTCTGCCCTCTGTCTATGGTATCCACGTCCTTGCTGTGTTGAGGGGACCAGAACTGAACACAGTACCAAAAGTGAGGTCTAACTAAGGCCTTATATCTGTAAATCTCCTCTGCCCTCTGTCTATAGTATCCACGTCCTTCCTGTATTGAGGGGACCAGAACTGAACACAGTACCAAAAGTGAGGTCTAACTAAGGCCTTGTATCTGTAAATCTCCTCTGCCCTCTGTCTATAGTATCCACGTCCTTCCTGTATTGAGGGGACCAGAACTGAACACAGTACCAAATGTGAGGTCTAACTAAGGCCTTATATCTGTAAATCTCCTCTGCCCTCTGTCTATAGTATCCACGTCCTTCCTGTATTGAGGGGACCAGAACTGAACACAGTACCAAAAGTGAGATCTAACTAAGGCCTGAAATCTGTAAATCTCCTCTGCCCTCTGTCTATAGTATCCACGTCCTTCCTGTATTGAGGGGACCAGAACTGAACACAGTACCAAAAGTGAGGTCTAACTAAGTCCTTATATCTGTAAATCTCCTCTGCCCTCTGTCTATAGTATCCACGTCCATCCTGTATTGAGGGGACCAGAACTGAACACAGTACCAAAAGTGAGGTCTAACTAAGTTCCTATATCTGTAAATCTCCTCTGCCCTCTGTCTATAGTATCCACGTCCTTCCTGTATTGAAGGGACCAGAACTGAACACAGTAGCAAAAGTGAGGTCCAACTAAGTCCTTATATCTGTAAATCTCCTCTGCCCTCTGTCTGCAGTATCCACGTCCTTCCTGTATTGAGGGTACCAGAACTGAATTCAGTACCAAAAGTGAGGTCTGACTAAACCCTTATATATGTAAATCTCCTCTATCCTCTATCTATAGTATCCACGTCCATCCTGTATTGAGGGGACCAGAACTAAACACAGTACCAAAAGTGAGGTCTAACTAAGTCCTTATATCTGTAAATCTCCTCTATCCTCTTTATATAGTATCCACGTCCATCCTGTATTGAGGGGAGCAGAACTGAACACAGTACCAAAAGTGAGGTCTGACTAAGCCCTTATATCTTTAAATCTCCTCTATCCTCTGTCTATAGTATCCACGTCCATCCTGTATTGAGGTTACCAGAACTAAACACAGTACCAAAAGTGAGGTCTAACTAAGGCCTTATATCTGTAAATCTCCTCTGCCCTCTGTCTATAGTATCCACGTCCTTCCTGTATTGAGGGGACCAGAACTGAACACAGTACCAAAAGTGAGGTCTAACTAAGGCCTTGTATCTGTAAATCTCCTCTGCCCTCTGTCTATAGTATCCACGTCCTTCCTGTATTGAGGGGACCAGAACTGAACACAGTACCAAATGTGAGGTCTAACTAAGGCCTTATATCTGTAAATCTCCTCTGCCCTCTGTCTATAGTATCCACGTCCTTCCTGTATTGAGGGGACCAGAACTGAACACAGTACCAAAAGTGAGGTCTAACTAAGGCCTGAAATCTGTAAATCTCCTCTGCCCTCTGTCTATAGTATCCACGTCCTTCCTGTATTGAGGGGACCAGAACTGAACACAGTACCAAAAGTGAGGTCTAACTAAGTCCTTATATCTGTAAATCTCCTCTGCCCTCTGTCTATAGTATCCACGTCCATCCTGTATTGAGGGGACCAGAACTGAACACAGTACCAAAATTGAGGTCTAACTAAGGCCTTATATCTGTAAATCTCCTCTGCCCTCTGTCTATAGAATCCACGTCCTTCCTGTATTGAGGGGACCAGAACTGAACACAGTAGCAAAAGTGAGGTCCAACTAAGCCCTTACATCTGTTAATCTCCTCTGCCCTCTGTCTATAGTATCCACGTCCTTCCTGTAGTGAGGCGATCAGAACTGAACACAGTACCAAAAGTGAGGTCTAACTAAGTTCCTATATCTGTAAATCTCCTCTGCCCTCTGTCTATAGTATCCACGTCCTTCCTGTATTGAGGGGACCAGAACTGAACACAGTACCAAATGTGAGGTCTAACTAAGGCCTTATATCTGTAAATCTCCTCTATCCTCTGTATATAGTATCCACGTCCATCCTGTATTGAGGGGACCAGAACTGAACACAGTACCAAAAGTGAGGTCTGACTAAGCCCTTACATCTGTAAATCTCCTCTGCCCTCTGTCTATAGTATCCACGTCCTTCCTGTAGTGAGGCGACCAGAACTGAACACAGTACCAAAAGTGAGGTCTAACTAAGTTCCTATATCTGTAAATCTCCTCTGCCCTCTGTCTATAGTATCCACGTCCTTGCTGTATTGAAGGGACCAGAACTGAACACAGTAGCAAAAGTGAGGTCCAACTAAGTCCTTATATCTGTAAATCTCCTCTGCCCTCTGTCTGCAGTATCCACGTCCTTCCTGTATTGAGGGGACCAGAACTAAACACAGTACCAAAAGTGAGGTCTAACTAAGGCCTTATATCTGTAAATCTCCTCTGCCCTCTGTCTATAGTATCCACGTCCTTCCTGTATTGAAGGGACCAGAACTAAACACAGTACCAAAAGTGAGGTCTAACTAAGCCCTTATATCTGTAAATCTCCTCTGCCCTCTGTCTATAGTATCCACGTCCATCCTGTATTCAGGGGACCAGAACTGAACACAGTACCAAAAGTGAGGTCTAACTAAGGCCTTATATCTGTAAATCTCCTCTGCCCTCTGTCTATAGTATCCACGTCCATCCTGTATTGAGGGGACCAGAACTGAACACAGTACCAAAAGTGAGGTCTAACTAAGGCCTTATATCTGTAAATCTCCTCTGCCCTCTGTCTATAGTATCCACGTCCATCCTGTATTGAGGGGACCAGAACTGAACACAGTACCAAAAGTGAGGTCTAACTAAGGCCTTATATCTGTAAATCTCCTCTGCACTCTGTCTATAGTATCCACGTCCATCCTGTATTGAGGGGACCAGAACTGAACACAGTACCAAAAGTGAGGTCTGACTAAGCCCTTACATCTCTAAATCTCCTCTGCCCTCTGTCTATAGTATCCACGTCCTTCCTGTAGTGAGGCGACCAGAACTGAACACAGTACCAAAAGTGAGGTCTAACTAAGTTCCTATATCTGTAAATCTCCTCTGCCCTCTGTCTATAGTATCCACGTCCTTCCTGTATTGAAGGGACCAGAACTGAACACAGTAGCAAAAGTGAGGTCCAACTAAGTCCTTATATCTGTAAATCTCCTCTGCCCTCTGTCTGCAGTATCCACGTCCTTCCTGTATTGAGGGTACCAGAGCTGAATTCAGTACCAAAAGTGAGGTCTGACTAAACCCTTATATATGTAAATCTCCTCTATCCTCTATCTATAGTATCCACGTCCATCCTGTATTGAGGGGACCAGAACTAAACACAGTACCAAAAGTGAGGTCTAACTAAGTCCTTATATCTGTAAATCTCCTCTATCCTCTTTATATAGTATCCACGTCCATCCTGTATTGAGGGGAGCAGAACTGAACACAGTACCAAAAGTGAGGTCTGACTAAGCCCTTATATCTTTAAATCTCCTCTATCCTCTGTCTATAGTATCCACGTCCATCCTGTATTGAGGTTACCAGAACTAAACACAGTACCAAAAGTGAGGTCTAACTAAGGCCTTATATCTGTAAATCTCCTCTGCCCTCTGTCTATAGTATCCACGTCCATCCTGTATTGAGGTGACCAGAACTGAACACAGTACCAAAAGTGAGGTCTGACTAAGCCCTTACATCTGTAAATCTCCTCTGCCCTCTGTCTATAGTATCCACGTCCTTCCTGTAGTGAGGCGACCAGAACTGAACACAGTACCAAAAGTGAGGTCTAACTAAGTTCCTATATCTGTAAATCTCCTCTGCCCTCTGTCTATAGTATCCACGTCCTTCCTGTATTGAGGGGACCAGAACTGAACACAGTACCAAATGTGAGGTCTAACTAAGGCCTTATATCTGTAAATCTCCTCTGCCCTCTGTCTATAGTATCCACGTCCTTCCTGTATTGAGGGGACCAGAACTGAACACAGTACCAAAAGTGAGGTCTAACTACGGTCTGAAATCTGTAAATCTCCTCTGCCCTCTGTCTATAGTATACACGTCCTTCCTGTATTGAGGGGACCAGAACTGAACACAGTACCAAAAGAGAGGTCTAACTAAGTCCTTATATCTGTAAATCTCCTCTGCCCTCTGTCTATAGTATCCACGTCCTTCCTGTATTCAGGGGACCAGAATTGAATTCAGTACCAAAAGTGAGGTCTAACTAAGTCCTTATATCTGTAAATCTCCTCTATCCTCTGTCTATAGTATCCACGTCCTTCCTGTATTGAGGGGACCAGAACTGAACACAGGACCAAAAGTGAGGTCTAACTAAGGCCTTATATCTGTAAATCTCCTCTGCCCTCTGTCTATAGTATCCACGTCCATCCTGTATTGAGGGGACCAGTACTGAACACAGTACCAAAAGTGAGGTCTGAATGAGTCCTTATATCAGTAAATCTCCTCTATCCTCTGTCTATAGTATCCACGTCCATCCTGTATTGAGGGGACCAGAACTGAACACAGTAGCAAAAGAGAGGTCTAACTAAGTCCTTATATCTGTAAATCTCCTCTATCCTCTGTATATAGTATCCACGTCCATCCTGTATTGAGGGGACCAGAACTAAACACAGTACCAAATGTGAGGTCTAACTAAGGCCTTATATCTGTAAATCTCCTCTGCCCTCTGTCTATAGTATCCACGTCCTTCCTGTGCTGAGGGGACCAGAACTGAACACAGCAGCAAAAGTGAGGTCCCACTAAGTCCTGATATCTGTAAATCTCCTCTATCCTCTGTATATAGTATCCACATCCATCCTGTATTGAGGGGACCAGAACTGAACACAGTACCAAAAGTGAGGTCTGACTAAGTCCTTATATCTGTAAATCTCCTCTGCCCTCTGTCTATAGTATCCACGTCCTTCCTGTATTGAGGGGACCAGAACTAAACACAGTACCAAAAGTGAGGTCTAACTAAGGCCTTATATCTGTAAATCTCCTCTGCCCTCTGTCTATAGTATCCACGTCCATCCTGTATTGAGGGGACCAGAACTGAACACAGTACCAAAAGTGAGGTCTGACTAAGGCCTTATATCTGTAAATCTCCTCTGCCCTCTGTCTATAGTATCCACGTCCTTCCTGTAGTGTGGCGACCAGAACTGAACACAGTACCAAATGTGAGGTCTAACTAAGTCCTTATATCTGTAAATCTCCTCTGCCCTCTGTCTGCAGTATCCACGTCCTTCCTGTATTGAGGGGACCAGAATTGAATTCAGTACCAAAAGTGAGGTCTAACTAAGTCCTTATATCTGTAAATCTCCTCTATCCTCTGTATATAGTATCCACGTCCATCCTGTATTGAGGGGTCCAGAACTGAACACAGTACCAAAAGTGAGGTCTGACTAAGTCCTTGTATCTGTAAATCTCCTCTGCCCTCTGTCTATAGTATCCACGTCCTTCCTGTATTGAGGGGACCAGAACTGAACACAGTACCAAAAGTGAGGTCTAACTAAGGCCTTATATCAGTAAATCTCCTCTGCCCTCTGTCTATAGAATCCACGTCCTTCCTGTATTGAGGGGACCAGAACTGAACACAGTAGCAAAAGTGAGGTCCAACTAAGTCCTTATATCTGTAAATCTCCTCTGCCCTCTGTCTGCAGTATCCACGTCCTTCCTGTATTGAGGGGTCCACAATTGAATTCAGTACCAAAAGTGAGGTCTAACTAAGTCTTTATATCTGTACATCTCCTCTATCCTCTGAATATAGTATCCGCGTCCTTCCTGTATTGAGGGGACCAGAACTGAACACAGTAGCAAAAGTGAGGTCCAACTAAGTCCTTATATCTGTAAATCTCCTCTGCCCTCTGTCTATAGTATCCACGTCCTTCCTGTATTGAGGGGACCAGAACTGAACACAGTACCAAAAGTTAGGTCCAACTAAGTCCTTATATCTGTAAATCTCCTCTGCCCTCTGTCTATAGTATCCACGTCCATCCTGTATTGAGGGGACCAGAACTGAACACAGTAGCAAAAGAGAGGTCTAACTAAGTCCTTATATCTGTAAATCTCCTCTATCCTCTGTCTATAGTATCCACGTCCATCCTGTGTTGAGGGGTCCAGAACTGAACACAGTAGCAAAAGAGAGGTCTAACTAAGTCCTTATATCTGTAAATCTCCTCTATCCTCTGTCTATAGTATCCACGTCCATCCTGTATTTAGGTTACCAGAACTAAACACAGTACCAAAAGTGAGGTCTAACTAAGGCCTTATATCTGTAAATCTCCTCTGCCCTCTGTGTATAGTATCCACGTCCATCCTGTATTGAGGGGACCAGAACTGAACACAGTACCAAAAGTGAGGTCTGACTAAGGCCTTATATCTGTAAATCTCCTCTGCCCTCTGTCTATAGTATCCACGTCCTTCCTGTATTGAGGGGACCAGAACTGAACACAGTAGCAAAAGTGAGGTCTAACTAAGGCCTTATATCTGTAAATCTCCTCTGCCCTCTTTCTATAGTATCCACATCCTATCTGTATTGAGGGGACCAGAACTGAACACAGTACCAAAAGTGAGGACTAACTAAGGCCTTATATCTGTAAATCTCCTCTGCCCTCTGTCTATAATATCTACGTCCTTCCTGTAGTGAGGCGATGAGAATTGAACACATTACCAAAAGTGAGGTCTAACTAAGTCCTTATATCTGTAAATCTCCTCTGCCCTCTGTCTATAGTATCCACGTCCTTCCTGTATTGAGGGGACCAGAACTAAACACAGTACCAAAAGTGAGGTCTAACTAAGGCCTTATATCTGTAAATCTCCTCTGCCCTCTGTCTGTAGTATCCACGTCCATCCTGTATTGAGGAGAGCAGAACTAAACACAGTACCAAAAGTGAGGTCTAACTAAGTCTTTATATCTGTACATCTCCTCTATCCTCTGAATATAGTATCCACGTCCATCCTGTATTGAGGGGACCAGAACTAAACACAGTACCAAAAGTGAGGTCTAACTAAGGCCTTATATCTGTAAATCTCCTCTGCCCTCTGTCTATAATATCCACGTCCTTCCTGTATTGAGGGGACCAGAACTGAACACAGTACCAAAAGTGAGGTCCAACTAAGGCCTTATATCTGTAAATCTCCTTGCCCTCTGTCTATAGTATCTACGTCCTTCCTGTATTGAGGGGACCAGAACTGAACACAGTACCAAAAGTGAGGTCTGACTGAGTCCTTATATCTGTAAATCTCCTCTGTCCTCTGTCTGCAGTATCCACGTCCTTCCTGTATTGAGGGGACCAGAACTGAACACAGTACCAAAAGTGAGGTCTGACTGAGTCCTTATATCTGTAAATCTCCTCTGCCCTCTGTCTATAGAATCCACGTCCTTCCTGTGCTGAGGGGACCAGAACTGAACACAGCAGCAAAAGTGAGGTCTAACTAAGTCCTGATATCTGTAAATCTCCTCTGTCCTCTGTCTATAGTATCCACGTCCTTCCTGTATTGAGGGGACCAGAATTGAATTCAGTACCAAAAGTGAGGTCTAACTAAGTCCTTATATCTGTAAATCTCCTCTGCCCTCTGTCTGTAGTATCCACGTCCATCCTGTATTGAGGGGACCAGAACTAAACACAGTACCAAAAGTGAGGTCTAACTAAGGCCTTATATCTGTAAATCTCCTCTGCCCTCTGTCTATAATATCCACGTCCTTCCTGTATTGAGGGGACCAGAACTGAACACAGTGCCAAAAGTGAGGTCTAACTAAGGCCTTATATCTGTAAATCTCCTCTGCCCTCTTTCTATAGTATCCACATCCTTCCTGTATTGAGGGGACCAGAACTGAACACAGTACCAAAAGTGAGGTCTAACTAAGGCCTTATATCTGTAAAACTCCTCTGCCCTCTGTCTATAGTATCCACATCCTATCTGTATTGAGGGGACCAGAACTGAACACAGTACCAAAAGTGAGGTCTAACTAAGGCCTTATATCTGTAAATCTCCTCTGCCCTCTGTCTATAATATCCACATCCTTCCTGCAGTGAGGCGATCAGAACTGAACACAGTACCAAAAGTGAGGTCTAACTAAGTCCTTATATCTGTAAATCTCCTCTGCCCTCTGTCTATAGTATCCACGTCCTTCCTGTATTGAGGGGACCAGAACTGAACACAGTACCAAAAGTGAGGTCTAACTACGTCCTTATATCTGTAAAGCTCCTCTGCCCTCTGTCTGCAGTATCCACGTCCTTCCTGTATTGAGGGGTCCAGAATTGAATTCAGTACCAAAAGTGAGGTCTAACTAAGTCTTTATATCTGTAAATCTCCTCTATCCTCTGTATATAGTATCCATGTCCATCCTGTATTGAGGGGACCAGAACTAAACACAGTACCAAAAGTGAGGGCTAACTAAGGCCTTATATCTGTAAATCTCCTCTGCCCTCTGTCTATAATATCCACGTCCTTCCTGTATTGAGGGGACCAGAACTGAACACAGTACCAAAAGTGAGGTCTAACTAAGGCCTTATATCTGTAAATCTCCTCTGCCCTCTGTCTGCAGTATCCACGTCCTTCCTGTATTGAGGGGACCAGAACTAAACACAGTACCAAAAGTGAGGTCTAACTAAGGCCTTATATCTGTAAATCTCCTCTGCCCTCTGTCTATAGTATCCACGTCCTTCCTGTATTGAGGGGACCAGAACTAAACACAGTACCAAAAGTGAGGTCTAACTAAGGCCTTATATCTGTAAATCTCCTCTGCCCTCTGTTTATAGTATCCACGTCCATCCTGTATTGAGGGGACCAGAACTGAACACAGTACCAAAAGTGAGGTCTGACTAAGCCCTTACATCTGTAAATCTCCTCTGCCCTCTGTCTATAGTATCCACGTCCTTCCTGTAGTGAGGCGACCAGAACTGAACACAGTACCAAAAGTGAGGTCTAACTAAGTTCCTATATCTGTAAATCTCCTCTGCCCTCTGTCTATAGTATCCACGTCCTTCCTGTATTGAAGGGACCAGAACTGAACACAGTAGCAAAAGTGAGGTCCAACTAAGTCCTTATATCTGTAAATCTCCTCTGCCCTCTGTCTGCAGTATCCACGTCCTTCCTGTATTGAGGGTACCAGAACTGAATTCAGTACCAAAAGTGAGGTCTGACTAAACCCTTATATATGTAAATCTCCTCTATCCTCTATCTATAGTATCCACGTCCATCCTGTATTGAGGGGACCAGAACTAAACACAGTACCAAAAGTGAGGTCTAACTAAGTCCTTATATCTGTAAATCTCCTCTATCCTCTTTATATAGTATCCACGTCCATCCTGTATTGAGGGGACCAGAACTGAACACAGTACCAAAAGTGAGGTCTGACTAAGCCCTTATATCTTTAAATCTCCTCTATCCTCTGTCTATAGTATCCACGTCCATCCTGTATTGAGGTTACCAGAACTAAACACAGTACCAAAAGTGAGGTCTAACTAAGGCCTTATATCTGTAAATCTCCTCTGCCCTCTGTCTATAGTATCCACGTCCATCCTGTATTGAGGTGACCAGAACTGAACACAGTACCAAAAGTGAGGTCTGACTAAGTCCTTATATCTGTAAATCTCCTCTATCCTCTGTATATAGTATCCACGTCCTTCCTGTATTGAGGGGACCAGAACTGAACACAGTACCAAAAGTGAGGTCTGACTAAGGCCTTACATCTGTAAATCTCCTCTGCCCTCTGTCTGCAGTATCCACGTCCTTCCTGTATTGAGGGGACCAGAACTGAACACAGTACCAAAAGTGAGGTCTAACTAAGCTCTTATATCTGTAAATCTCCTCTGCCCTCTGTCTATAGTATCCACGTCCTTCCTGTGCTGAGGGGACCAGAACTGAACACAGCAGCAAAAGTGAGGTCCCACTAAGTCCTGATATCTGTAAATCTCCTCTGTCCTCTGTCTATAGTATCCACGTCCTTCCTGTATTGAGGGGACCAGAATTGAATTCAGTACCAAAAGTGAGGTCTAACTAAGTCCTTATATCTGTAAATCTCCTCTGCCCTCTGTCTGTAGTATCCACGTCCATCCTGTATTGAGGGGACCAGAACTAAACACAGTACCAAAAGTGAGGTCTAACTAAGGCCTTATATCTGTAAATCTCCTCTGCCCTCTGTCTATAATATCCACGTCCTTCCTGTATTGAGGGGACCAGAACTGAACACAGTGCCAAAAGTGAGGTCTAACTAAGGCCTTATATCTGTAAATCTCCTCTGCCCTCTTTCTATAGTATCCACATCCTTCCTGTATTGAGGGGACCAGAACTGAACACAGTACCAAAAGTGAGGTCTAACTAAGGCCTTATATCTGTAAAACTCCTCTGCCCTCTGTCTATAGTATCCACATCCTATCTGTATTGAGGGGACCAGAACTGAACACGGTACCAAAAGTGAGGTCTAACTAAGGCCTTATATCTGTAAATCTCCTCTGCCCTCTGTCTATAGTATCCACGTCCTTCCTGTATTGAGGGGACCAGAACTAAACACAGTACCAAAAGTGAGGTCTAACTAAGGCCTTATATCTGTAAATCTCCTCTGCCCTCTGTCTATAGTATCCACGTCCATCCTGT
Source organism: Hemitrygon akajei (assembly GCF_048418815.1). Classification (NCBI taxonomy): domain Eukaryota; kingdom Metazoa; phylum Chordata; class Chondrichthyes; order Myliobatiformes; family Dasyatidae; genus Hemitrygon; species Hemitrygon akajei. The sequence goes on from NC_133149.1 coordinate 61,837,224, forward strand.
ATTGAGGGGACCAGAACTGAACACAGTACCAAAAGTGAGGTCTGACTAAGGCCTTATATCTGTAAATCTCCTCTGCCCTCTGTCTATAGTATCCACGTCCTTCCTGTAGTGTGGCGACCAGAACTGAACACAGTACCAAATGTGAGGTCTAACTAAGTCCTTATATCTGTAAATCTCCTCTGCCCTCTGTCTGCAGTATCCACGTCCTTCCTGTATTGAGGGGACCAGAATTGAATTCAGTACCAAAAGTGAGGTCTAACTAAGTCCTTATATCTGTAAATCTCCTCTATCCTCTGTATATAGTATCCACGTCCATCCTGTATTGAGGGGTCCAGAACTGAACACAGTACCAAAAGTGAGGTCTGACTAAGTCCTTGTATCTGTAAATCTCCTCTGCCCTCTGTCTATAGTATCCACGTCCTTCCTGTATTGAGGGGACCAGAACTGAACACAGTACCAAAAGTGAGGTCTAACTAAGGCCTTATATCAGTAAATCTCCTCTGCCCTCTGTCTATAGAATCCACGTCCTTCCTGTATTGAGGGGACCAGAACTGAACACAGTAGCAAAAGTGAGGTCCAACTAAGTCCTTATATCTGTAAATCTCCTCTGCCCTCTGTCTGCAGTATCCACGTCCTTCCTGTATTGAGGGGTCCACAATTGAATTCAGTACCAAAAGTGAGGTCTAACTAAGTCTTTATATCTGTACATCTCCTCTATCCTCTGAATATAGTATCCGCGTCCTTCCTGTATTGAGGGGACCAGAACTGAACACAGTAGCAAAAGTGAGGTCCAACTAAGTCCTTATATCTGTAAATCTCCTCTGCCCTCTGTCTATAGTATCCACGTCCTTCCTGTATTGAGGGGACCAGAACTGAACACAGTACCAAAAGTTAGGTCCAACTAAGTCCTTATATCTGTAAATCTCCTCTGCCCTCTGTCTATAGTATCCACGTCCATCCTGTATTGAGGGGACCAGAACTGAACACAGTAGCAAAAGAGAGGTCTAACTAAGTCCTTATATCTGTAAATCTCCTCTATCCTCTGTCTATAGTATCCACGTCCATCCTGTGTTGAGGGGTCCAGAACTGAACACAGTAGCAAAAGAGAGGTCTAACTAAGTCCTTATATCTGTAAATCTCCTCTATCCTCTGTCTATAGTATCCACGTCCATCCTGTATTTAGGTTACCAGAACTAAACACAGTACCAAAAGTGAGGTCTAACTAAGGCCTTATATCTGTAAATCTCCTCTGCCCTCTGTGTATAGTATCCACGTCCATCCTGTATTGAGGGGACCAGAACTGAACACAGTACCAAAAGTGAGGTCTGACTAAGGCCTTATATCTGTAAATCTCCTCTGCCCTCTGTCTATAGTATCCACGTCCTTCCTGTATTGAGGGGACCAGAACTGAACACAGTAGCAAAAGTGAGGTCTAACTAAGGCCTTATATCTGTAAATCTCCTCTGCCCTCTTTCTATAGTATCCACATCCTATCTGTATTGAGGGGACCAGAACTGAACACAGTACCAAAAGTGAGGACTAACTAAGGCCTTATATCTGTAAATCTCCTCTGCCCTCTGTCTATAATATCTACGTCCTTCCTGTAGTGAGGCGATGAGAATTGAACACATTACCAAAAGTGAGGTCTAACTAAGTCCTTATATCTGTAAATCTCCTCTGCCCTCTGTCTATAGTATCCACGTCCTTCCTGTATTGAGGGGACCAGAACTAAACACAGTACCAAAAGTGAGGTCTAACTAAGGCCTTATATCTGTAAATCTCCTCTGCCCTCTGTCTGTAGTATCCACGTCCATCCTGTATTGAGGAGAGCAGAACTAAACACAGTACCAAAAGTGAGGTCTAACTAAGTCTTTATATCTGTACATCTCCTCTATCCTCTGAATATAGTATCCACGTCCATCCTGTATTGAGGGGACCAGAACTAAACACAGTACCAAAAGTGAGGTCTAACTAAGGCCTTATATCTGTAAATCTCCTCTGCCCTCTGTCTATAATATCCACGTCCTTCCTGTATTGAGGGGACCAGAACTGAACACAGTACCAAAAGTGAGGTCCAACTAAGGCCTTATATCTGTAAATCTCCTTGCCCTCTGTCTATAGTATCTACGTCCTTCCTGTATTGAGGGGACCAGAACTGAACACAGTACCAAAAGTGAGGTCTGACTGAGTCCTTATATCTGTAAATCTCCTCTGTCCTCTGTCTGCAGTATCCACGTCCTTCCTGTATTGAGGGGACCAGAACTGAACACAGTACCAAAAGTGAGGTCTGACTGAGTCCTTATATCTGTAAATCTCCTCTGCCCTCTGTCTATAGAATCCACGTCCTTCCTGTGCTGAGGGGACCAGAACTGAACACAGCAGCAAAAGTGAGGTCTAACTAAGTCCTGATATCTGTAAATCTCCTCTGTCCTCTGTCTATAGTATCCACGTCCTTCCTGTATTGAGGGGACCAGAATTGAATTCAGTACCAAAAGTGAGGTCTAACTAAGTCCTTATATCTGTAAATCTCCTCTGCCCTCTGTCTGTAGTATCCACGTCCATCCTGTATTGAGGGGACCAGAACTAAACACAGTACCAAAAGTGAGGTCTAACTAAGGCCTTATATCTGTAAATCTCCTCTGCCCTCTGTCTATAATATCCACGTCCTTCCTGTATTGAGGGGACCAGAACTGAACACAGTGCCAAAAGTGAGGTCTAACTAAGGCCTTATATCTGTAAATCTCCTCTGCCCTCTTTCTATAGTATCCACATCCTTCCTGTATTGAGGGGACCAGAACTGAACACAGTACCAAAAGTGAGGTCTAACTAAGGCCTTATATCTGTAAAACTCCTCTGCCCTCTGTCTATAGTATCCACATCCTATCTGTATTGAGGGGACCAGAACTGAACACAGTACCAAAAGTGAGGTCTAACTAAGGCCTTATATCTGTAAATCTCCTCTGCCCTCTGTCTATAATATCCACATCCTTCCTGCAGTGAGGCGATCAGAACTGAACACAGTACCAAAAGTGAGGTCTAACTAAGTCCTTATATCTGTAAATCTCCTCTGCCCTCTGTCTATAGTATCCACGTCCTTCCTGTATTGAGGGGACCAGAACTGAACACAGTACCAAAAGTGAGGTCTAACTACGTCCTTATATCTGTAAAGCTCCTCTGCCCTCTGTCTGCAGTATCCACGTCCTTCCTGTATTGAGGGGTCCAGAATTGAATTCAGTACCAAAAGTGAGGTCTAACTAAGTCTTTATATCTGTAAATCTCCTCTATCCTCTGTATATAGTATCCATGTCCATCCTGTATTGAGGGGACCAGAACTAAACACAGTACCAAAAGTGAGGGCTAACTAAGGCCTTATATCTGTAAATCTCCTCTGCCCTCTGTCTATAATATCCACGTCCTTCCTGTATTGAGGGGACCAGAACTGAACACAGTACCAAAAGTGAGGTCTAACTAAGGCCTTATATCTGTAAATCTCCTCTGCCCTCTGTCTGCAGTATCCACGTCCTTCCTGTATTGAGGGGACCAGAACTAAACACAGTACCAAAAGTGAGGTCTAACTAAGGCCTTATATCTGTAAATCTCCTCTGCCCTCTGTCTATAGTATCCACGTCCTTCCTGTATTGAGGGGACCAGAACTAAACACAGTACCAAAAGTGAGGTCTAACTAAGGCCTTATATCTGTAAATCTCCTCTGCCCTCTGTTTATAGTATCCACGTCCATCCTGTATTGAGGGGACCAGAACTGAACACAGTACCAAAAGTGAGGTCTGACTAAGCCCTTACATCTGTAAATCTCCTCTGCCCTCTGTCTATAGTATCCACGTCCTTCCTGTAGTGAGGCGACCAGAACTGAACACAGTACCAAAAGTGAGGTCTAACTAAGTTCCTATATCTGTAAATCTCCTCTGCCCTCTGTCTATAGTATCCACGTCCTTCCTGTATTGAAGGGACCAGAACTGAACACAGTAGCAAAAGTGAGGTCCAACTAAGTCCTTATATCTGTAAATCTCCTCTGCCCTCTGTCTGCAGTATCCACGTCCTTCCTGTATTGAGGGTACCAGAACTGAATTCAGTACCAAAAGTGAGGTCTGACTAAACCCTTATATATGTAAATCTCCTCTATCCTCTATCTATAGTATCCACGTCCATCCTGTATTGAGGGGACCAGAACTAAACACAGTACCAAAAGTGAGGTCTAACTAAGTCCTTATATCTGTAAATCTCCTCTATCCTCTTTATATAGTATCCACGTCCATCCTGTATTGAGGGGACCAGAACTGAACACAGTACCAAAAGTGAGGTCTGACTAAGCCCTTATATCTTTAAATCTCCTCTATCCTCTGTCTATAGTATCCACGTCCATCCTGTATTGAGGTTACCAGAACTAAACACAGTACCAAAAGTGAGGTCTAACTAAGGCCTTATATCTGTAAATCTCCTCTGCCCTCTGTCTATAGTATCCACGTCCATCCTGTATTGAGGTGACCAGAACTGAACACAGTACCAAAAGTGAGGTCTGACTAAGTCCTTATATCTGTAAATCTCCTCTATCCTCTGTATATAGTATCCACGTCCTTCCTGTATTGAGGGGACCAGAACTGAACACAGTACCAAAAGTGAGGTCTGACTAAGGCCTTACATCTGTAAATCTCCTCTGCCCTCTGTCTGCAGTATCCACGTCCTTCCTGTATTGAGGGGACCAGAACTGAACACAGTACCAAAAGTGAGGTCTAACTAAGCTCTTATATCTGTAAATCTCCTCTGCCCTCTGTCTATAGTATCCACGTCCTTCCTGTGCTGAGGGGACCAGAACTGAACACAGCAGCAAAAGTGAGGTCCCACTAAGTCCTGATATCTGTAAATCTCCTCTGTCCTCTGTCTATAGTATCCACGTCCTTCCTGTATTGAGGGGACCAGAATTGAATTCAGTACCAAAAGTGAGGTCTAACTAAGTCCTTATATCTGTAAATCTCCTCTGCCCTCTGTCTGTAGTATCCACGTCCATCCTGTATTGAGGGGACCAGAACTAAACACAGTACCAAAAGTGAGGTCTAACTAAGGCCTTATATCTGTAAATCTCCTCTGCCCTCTGTCTATAATATCCACGTCCTTCCTGTATTGAGGGGACCAGAACTGAACACAGTGCCAAAAGTGAGGTCTAACTAAGGCCTTATATCTGTAAATCTCCTCTGCCCTCTTTCTATAGTATCCACATCCTTCCTGTATTGAGGGGACCAGAACTGAACACAGTACCAAAAGTGAGGTCTAACTAAGGCCTTATATCTGTAAAACTCCTCTGCCCTCTGTCTATAGTATCCACATCCTATCTGTATTGAGGGGACCAGAACTGAACACGGTACCAAAAGTGAGGTCTAACTAAGGCCTTATATCTGTAAATCTCCTCTGCCCTCTGTCTATAGTATCCACGTCCTTCCTGTATTGAGGGGACCAGAACTGAACACAGTACCAAAAGTGAGGTCTAACTACGTCCTTATATCTGTAAAGCTCCTCTGCCCTTTGTCTGCAGTATCCACGTCCTTCCTGTATTGAGGGGTCCAGAATTGAATTCAGTACCAAAAGTGAGGTCTAACTAAGTCTTTATATCTGTAAATCTCCTCTATCCTCTGTATATAGTATCCATGTCCATCCTGTATTGAGGGGACCAGAACTAAACACAGTACCAAAAGTGAGGTCTAACTAAGGCCTTATATCTGTAAATCTCCTCTGCCCTCTGTCTATAATATCCACGTCCTTCCTGTATTGAGGGGACCAGAACTGAACACAGTACGAAAAGTGAGGTCTAACTAAGGCCTTATATCTGTAAATCTCCTCTGCCCTCTGTCTATAGTATCCACGTCCTTCCTGTATTGAGGGGACCAGAACTAAACACAGTACCAAAAGTGAGGTCTAACTAAGGCCTTATATCTGTAAATCTCCTCTGCCCTCTGTCTATAGTATCCACGTCCTTCCTGTATTGAGGGGACCAGAACTAAACACAGTACCAAAAGTGAGGTCTAACTAAGGCCTTATATCTGTAAATCTCCTCTGCCCTCTGTTTATAGTATCCACGTCCATCCTGTATTGAGGGGACCAGAACTGAACACAGTACCAAAAGTGAGGTCTGACTAAGCCCTTACATCTGTAAATCTCCTCTGCCCTCTGTCTATAGTATCCACGTCCTTCCTGTAGTGAGGCGACCAGAACTGAACACAGTACCAAAAGTGAGGTCTAACTAAGTTCCTATATCTGTAAATCTCCTCTGCCCTCTGTCTATAGTATCCACGTCCTTCCTGTATTGAAGGGACCAGAACTGAACACAGTAGCAAAAGTGAGGTCCAACTAAGTCCTTATATCTGTAAATCTCCTCTGCCCTCTGTCTGCAGTATCCACGTCCTTCCTGTATTGAGGGTACCAGAACTGAATTCAGTACCAAAAGTGAGGTCTGACTAAACCCTTATATATGTAAATCTCCTCTATCCTCTATCTATAGTATCCACGCCCATCCTGTATTGAGGGGACCAGAACTAAACACAGTACCAAAAGTGAGGTCTAACTAAGTCCTTATATCTGTAAATCTCCTCTATCCTCTTTATATAGTATCCACGTCCATCCTGTATTGAGGGGACCAGAACTGAACACAGTACCAAAAGTGAGGTCTGACTAAGCCCTTATATCTTTAAATCTCCTCTATCCTCTGTCTATAGTATCCACGTCCATCCTGTATTGAGGTTACCAGAACTAAACACAGTACCAAAAGTGAGGTCTAACTAAGGCCTTATATCTGTAAATCTCCTCTGCCCTCTGTCTATAGTATCCACGTCCATCCTGTATTGAGGTGACCAGAACTGAACACAGTACCAAAAGTGAGGTCTGACTAAGTCTTTATATCTGTAAATCTCCTCTATCCTCTGTATATAGTATCCACGTCCTTCCTGTATTGAGGGGACCAGAACTGAACACAGTAGCAAAAGTGAAGTCTTACTAAGGTCGTATATCTGTAAATCTCCTCTGCCCTCTGTCTATGGTATCCACGTCCTTGCTGTGTTGAGGGGACCAGAACTGAACACAGTACCAAAAGTGAGGTCTAACTAAGGCCTTATATCTGTAAATCTCCTCTGCCCTCTGTCTATAGTATCCACGTCCTTCCTGTATTGAGGGGACCAGAACTGAACACAGTACCAAAAGTGAGGTCTAACTAAGGCCTTGTATCTGTAAATCTCCTCTGCCCTCTGTCTATAGTATCCACGTCCTTCCTGTATTGAGGGGACCAGAACTGAACACAGTACCAAATGTGAGGTCTAACTAAGGCCTTATATCTGTAAATCTCCTCTGCCCTCTGTCTATAGTATCCACGTCCTTCCTGTATTGAGGGGACCAGAACTGAACACAGTACCAAAAGTGAGATCTAACTAAGGCCTGAAATCTGTAAATCTCCTCTGCCCTCTGTCTATAGTATCCACGTCCTTCCTGTATTGAGGGGACCAGAACTGAACACAGTACCAAAAGTGAGGTCTAACTAAGTCCTTATATCTGTAAATCTCCTCTGCCCTCTGTCTATAGTATCCACGTCCATCCTGTATTGAGGGGACCAGAACTGAACACAGTACCAAAAGTGAGGTCTAACTAAGTTCCTATATCTGTAAATCTCCTCTGCCCTCTGTCTATAGTATCCACGTCCTTCCTGTATTGAAGGGACCAGAACTGAACACAGTAGCAAAAGTGAGGTCCAACTAAGTCCTTATATCTGTAAATCTCCTCTGCCCTCTGTCTGCAGTATCCACGTCCTTCCTGTATTGAGGGTACCAGAACTGAATTCAGTACCAAAAGTGAGGTCTGACTAAACCCTTATATATGTAAATCTCCTCTATCCTCTATCTATAGTATCCACGTCCATCCTGTATTGAGGGGACCAGAACTAAACACAGTACCAAAAGTGAGGTCTAACTAAGTCCTTATATCTGTAAATCTCCTCTATCCTCTTTATATAGTATCCACGTCCATCCTGTATTGAGGGGAGCAGAACTGAACACAGTACCAAAAGTGAGGTCTGACTAAGCCCTTATATCTTTAAATCTCCTCTATCCTCTGTCTATAGTATCCACGTCCATCCTGTATTGAGGTTACCAGAACTAAACACAGTACCAAAAGTGAGGTCTAACTAAGGCCTTATATCTGTAAATCTCCTCTGCCCTCTGTCTATAGTATCCACGTCCTTCCTGTATTGAGGGGACCAGAACTGAACACAGTACCAAAAGTGAGGTCTAACTAAGGCCTTGTATCTGTAAATCTCCTCTGCCCTCTGTCTATAGTATCCACGTCCTTCCTGTATTGAGGGGACCAGAACTGAACACAGTACCAAATGTGAGGTCTAACTAAGGCCTTATATCTGTAAATCTCCTCTGCCCTCTGTCTATAGTATCCACGTCCTTCCTGTATTGAGGGGACCAGAACTGAACACAGTACCAAAAGTGAGGTCTAACTAAGGCCTGAAATCTGTAAATCTCCTCTGCCCTCTGTCTATAGTATCCACGTCCTTCCTGTATTGAGGGGACCAGAACTGAACACAGTACCAAAAGTGAGGTCTAACTAAGTCCTTATATCTGTAAATCTCCTCTGCCCTCTGTCTATAGTATCCACGTCCATCCTGTATTGAGGGGACCAGAACTGAACACAGTACCAAAATTGAGGTCTAACTAAGGCCTTATATCTGTAAATCTCCTCTGCCCTCTGTCTATAGAATCCACGTCCTTCCTGTATTGAGGGGACCAGAACTGAACACAGTAGCAAAAGTGAGGTCCAACTAAGCCCTTACATCTGTTAATCTCCTCTGCCCTCTGTCTATAGTATCCACGTCCTTCCTGTAGTGAGGCGATCAGAACTGAACACAGTACCAAAAGTGAGGTCTAACTAAGTTCCTATATCTGTAAATCTCCTCTGCCCTCTGTCTATAGTATCCACGTCCTTCCTGTATTGAGGGGACCAGAACTGAACACAGTACCAAATGTGAGGTCTAACTAAGGCCTTATATCTGTAAATCTCCTCTATCCTCTGTATATAGTATCCACGTCCATCCTGTATTGAGGGGACCAGAACTGAACACAGTACCAAAAGTGAGGTCTGACTAAGCCCTTACATCTGTAAATCTCCTCTGCCCTCTGTCTATAGTATCCACGTCCTTCCTGTAGTGAGGCGACCAGAACTGAACACAGTACCAAAAGTGAGGTCTAACTAAGTTCCTATATCTGTAAATCTCCTCTGCCCTCTGTCTATAGTATCCACGTCCTTGCTGTATTGAAGGGACCAGAACTGAACACAGTAGCAAAAGTGAGGTCCAACTAAGTCCTTATATCTGTAAATCTCCTCTGCCCTCTGTCTGCAGTATCCACGTCCTTCCTGTATTGAGGGGACCAGAACTAAACACAGTACCAAAAGTGAGGTCTAACTAAGGCCTTATATCTGTAAATCTCCTCTGCCCTCTGTCTATAGTATCCACGTCCTTCCTGTATTGAAGGGACCAGAACTAAACACAGTACCAAAAGTGAGGTCTAACTAAGCCCTTATATCTGTAAATCTCCTCTGCCCTCTGTCTATAGTATCCACGTCCATCCTGTATTCAGGGGACCAGAACTGAACACAGTACCAAAAGTGAGGTCTAACTAAGGCCTTATATCTGTAAATCTCCTCTGCCCTCTGTCTATAGTATCCACGTCCATCCTGTATTGAGGGGACCAGAACTGAACACAGTACCAAAAGTGAGGTCTAACTAAGGCCTTATATCTGTAAATCTCCTCTGCCCTCTGTCTATAGTATCCACGTCCATCCTGTATTGAGGGGACCAGAACTGAACACAGTACCAAAAGTGAGGTCTAACTAAGGCCTTATATCTGTAAATCTCCTCTGCACTCTGTCTATAGTATCCACGTCCATCCTGTATTGAGGGGACCAGAACTGAACACAGTACCAAAAGTGAGGTCTGACTAAGCCCTTACATCTCTAAATCTCCTCTGCCCTCTGTCTATAGTATCCACGTCCTTCCTGTAGTGAGGCGACCAGAACTGAACACAGTACCAAAAGTGAGGTCTAACTAAGTTCCTATATCTGTAAATCTCCTCTGCCCTCTGTCTATAGTATCCACGTCCTTCCTGTATTGAAGGGACCAGAACTGAACACAGTAGCAAAAGTGAGGTCCAACTAAGTCCTTATATCTGTAAATCTCCTCTGCCCTCTGTCTGCAGTATCCACGTCCTTCCTGTATTGAGGGTACCAGAACTGAATTCAGTACCAAAAGTGAGGTCTGACTAAACCCTTATATATGTAAATCTCCTCTATCCTCTATCTATAGTATCCACGTCCATCCTGTATTGAGGGGACCAGAACTAAACACAGTACCAAAAGTGAGGTCTAACTAAGTCCTTATATCTGTAAATCTCCTCTATCCTCTTTATATAGTATCCACGTCCATCCTGTATTGAGGGGAGCAGAACTGAACACAGTACCAAAAGTGAGGTCTGACTAAGCCCTTATATCTTTAAATCTCCTCTATCCTCTGTCTATAGTATCCACGTCCATCCTGTATTGAGGTTACCAGAACTAAACACAGTACCAAAAGTGAGGTCTAACTAAGGCCTTATATCTGTAAATCTCCTCTGCCCTCTGTCTATAGTATCCACGTCCATCCTGTATTGAGGTGACCAGAACTGAACACAGTACCAAAAGTGAGGTCTGACTAAGCCCTTACATCTGTAAATCTCCTCTGCCCTCTGTCTATAGTATCCACGTCCTTCCTGTAGTGAGGCGACCAGAACTGAACACAGTACCAAAAGTGAGGTCTAACTAAGTTCCTATATCTGTAAATCTCCTCTGCCCTCTGTCTATAGTATCCACGTCCTTCCTGTATTGAGGGGACCAGAACTGAACACAGTAGCAAAAGTGAGGTCCAACTAAGTCCTTATATCTGTAAATCTCCTCTGCCCTCTGTCTGCAGTATCCACGTCCTTCCTGTATTGAGGGTACCAGAACTGAATTCAGTACCAAAAGTGAGGTCTGACTATACCCTTATATATGTAAATCTCCTCTATCCTCTATCTATAATATCCACGTCCATCCTGTATTGAGGGGACCAGAACTAAACACAGTACCAAATGTGAGGTCTAACTAAGGCCTTATATCTGTAAATCTCCTCTGCCCTCTGTCTATTTATTCACGTCCATCCTGTATTGAGGGGTCCAGAACTGAACACAGTACCAAAAGTGAGGTCTAACTAAGGCCTTATATCTGTAAATCTCCTCTGCCCTCTGTCTATAGTATCCACGTCCTTCCTGTATTGAGGGGACCAGAACTGAACACAGTACCAAATGTGAGGTCTAACTAAGGCCTTATATCTGTAAATCTCCTCTGCCCTCTGTCTATAGTATCCACGTCCTTCCTGTATTGAGGGGACCAGAACTGAACACAGTACCAAAAGTGAGGTCTAACTACGGTCTGAAATCTGTAAATCTCCTCTGCCCTCTGTCTATAGTATACACGTCCTTCCTGTATTGAGGGGACCAGAACTGAACACAGTACCAAAAGAGAGGTCTAACTAAGTCCTTATATCTGTAAATCTACTCTGCCCTCTGTCTATAGTATCCACGTCCTTCCTGTATTGAGGGGACCAGAATTGAATTCAGTACCAAAAGTGAGGTCTAACTAAGTCCTTATATCTGTAAATCTCCTCTATCCTCTGTCTATAGTATCCACGTCCTTCCTGTATTGAGGGGACCAGAACTGAACACAGGACCAAAAGTGAGGTCTAACTAAGGCCTTATATCTGTAAATCTCCTCTGCCCTCTGTCTATAGTATCCACGTCCATCCTGTATTGAGGGGACCAGAACTGAACACAGTACCAAAAGTGAGGTCTGAATGAGTCCTTATATCAGTAAATCTCCTCTATCCTCTGTCTATAGTATCCACGTCCATCCTGTATTGAGGGGACCCGAACTAAACACAGTACCAAAAGTGAGGTCTAACTAAGGCCTTATATCTGTAAATCTCCTCTGCCCTCTGTCTATAATATCCACGTCCTTCCTGTATTGAGGGGACCAGAACTGAACACTGTACCAAAAGTGAGGTCCAACTAAGGCCTTATATCTGTAAATCTCCTTGCCCTCTGTGTATAGTATCCACGTCCTTCCTGTATTGAGGGGACCAGAACTGAACACAGTAGCAAAAGTGAGGTCTAACTAAGTCCTTATATCTGTAAATCTCCTCTATCCTCTGTATATAGTATCCACGTCCATCCTGTATTGAGGGGACCAGAACTAAACACAGTACCAAATGTGAGGTCTAACTAAGGCCTTATATCTGTAAATCTCCTCTGCCCTCTGTCTATAGTATCCACGACCTTCCTGTAGTGAGGCGATCAGAACTGAACACAGTACCAAAAGTGAGGTCTAACTAAGACCTTATATCTGTAAATCTCCTCTGCCCTCTGTCTATAGTATCCACGTCCTTCCTGTATTGAGGGGACCAGAACTGAACACAGTACCAAAAGTGAGGTCTAACTAAGGCCTTATATCTGTAAATCTCCTCTGCCCTCTGTCTATATTATCCACGTCCTTCCTGTGCTGAGGGGACCAGAACTGAACACAGCAGCAAAAGTGAGGTCCCACTAAGTCCTGATATCTGTAAATCTCCTCTGTCCTCTGTCTGCAGTATCCACGTCCTTCCGGTATTGAGGGGACCAGAATTGAATTCAGTACCAAAAGTGAGGTCTAACTAAGTTCCTATATCTGTAAATCTCCTCTGCCCTCTGTCTATAGTATCCACGTCCTTCCTGTATTGAAGGGACCAGAACTGAACACAGTAGCAAAAGTGAGGTCCAACTAAGTCCTTATATCTGTAAATCTCCTCTATCCTCTATCTATAGTATCCACGTCCATCCTGTATTGAGGGGGCCAGAACTAAACACAGTACCAAAAGTGAGGTCTAACTAAGTCCTTATATCTGTAAATCTCCTCTATCCTCTTTATATAGTATCCACGTCCATCCTGTATTGAGGGGAGCAGAACTGAACACAGTACCAAAAGTGAGGTCTGACTAAGCCCTTATATCTTTAAATCTCCTCTATCCTCTGTCTATAGTATCCACGTCCATCCTGTATTGAGGTTACCAGAACTAAACACAGTACCAAAAGTGAGGTCTAACTAAGGCCTTATATCTGTAAATCTCCTCTGCCCTCTGTCTATAGTATCCACGTCCATCCTGTATTGAGGTGACCAGAACTGAACACAGTACCAAAAGTGAGGTCTGACTAAGCCCTTACATCTGTAAATCTCCTCTGCCCTCTGTCTATAGTATCCACGTCCTTCCTGTAGTGAGGCGACCAGAACTGAACACAGTACCAAAAGTGAGGTCTAACTAAGTTCCTATATCTGTAAATCTCCTCTGCCCTCTGTCTATAGTATCCACGTCCTTCCTGTATTGAGGGGACCAGAACTGAACACAGTAGCAAAAGTGAGGTCCAACTAAGTCCTTATATCTGTAAATCTCCTCTGCCCTCTGTCTGCAGTATCCACGTCCTTCCTGTATTGAGGGTACCAGAACTGAATTCAGTACCAAAAGTGAGGTCTGACTATACCCTTATATATGTAAATCTCCTCTATCCTCTATCTATAATATCCACGTCCATCCTGTATTGAGGGGACCAGAACTAAACACAGTACCAAATGTGAGGTCTAACTAAGGCCTTATATCTGTAAATCTCCTCTGCCCTCTGTCTATTTATTCACGTCCATCCTGTATTGAGGGGTCCAGAACTGAACACAGTACCAAAAGTGAGGTCTAACTAAGGCCTTATATCTGTAAATCTCCTCTGCCCTCTGTCTATAGTATCCACGTCCTTCCTGTATTGAGGGGACCAGAACTGAACACAGTACCAAATGTGAGGTCTAACTAAGGCCTTATATCTGTAAATCTCCTCTGCCCTCTGTCTATAGTATCCACGTCCTTCCTGTATTGAGGGGACCAGAACTGAACACAGTACCAAAAGTGAGGTCTAACTACGGTCTGAAATCTGTAAATCTCCTCTGCCCTCTGTCTATAGTATACACGTCCTTCCTGTATTGAGGGGACCAGAACTGAACACAGTACCAAAAGAGAGGTCTAACTAAGTCCTTATATCTGTAAATCTACTCTGCCCTCTGTCTATAGTATCCACGTCCTTCCTGTATTGAGGGGACCAGAATTGAATTCAGTACCAAAAGTGAGGTCTAACTAAGTCCTTATATCTGTAAATCTCCTCTATCCTCTGTCTATAGTATCCACGTCCTTCCTGTATTGAGGGGACCAGAACTGAACACAGGACCAAAAGTGAGGTCTAACTAAGGCCTTATATCTGTAAATCTCCTCTGCCCTCTGTCTATAGTATCCACGTCCATCCTGTATTGAGGGGACCAGAACTGAACACAGTACCAAAAGTGAGGTCTGAATGAGTCCTTATATCAGTAAATCTCCTCTATCCTCTGTCTATAGTATCCACGTCCATCCTGTATTGAGGGGACCCGAACTAAACACAGTACCAAAAGTGAGGTCTAACTAAGGCCTTATATCTGTAAATCTCCTCTGCCCTCTGTCTATAATATCCACGTCCTTCCTGTATTGAGGGGACCAGAACTGAACACTACCAAAAGTGAGGTCCAACTAAGGCCTTATATCTGTAAATCTCCTTGCCCTCTGTGTATAGTATCCACGTCCTTCCTGTATTGAGGGGACCAGAACTGAACACAGTAGCAAAAGTGAGGTCTAACTAAGTCCTTATATCTGTAAATCTCCTCTATCCTCTGTATATAGTATCCACGTCCATCCTGTATTGAGGGGACCAGAACTAAACACAGTACCAAATGTGAGGTCTAAGTAAGGCCTTATATCTGTAAATCTCCTCTGCCCTCTGTCTATAGTATCCACGACCTTCCTGTAGTGAGGCGATCAGAACTGAACACAGTACCAAAAGTGAGGTCTAACTAAGACCTTATATCTGTAAATCTCCTCTGCCCTCTGTCTATAGTATCCACGTCCTTCCTGTATTGAGGGGACCAGAACTGAACACAGTACCAAAAGTGAGGTCTAACTAAGGCCTTATATCTGTAAATCTCCTCTGCCCTCTGTCTATATTATCCACGTCCTTCCTGTGCTGAGGGGACCAGAACTGAACACAGCAGCAAAAGTGAGGTCCCACTAAGTCCTGATATCTGTAAATCTCCTCTGTCCTCTGTCTGCAGTATCCACGTCCTTCCGGTATTGAGGGGACCAGAATTGAATTCAGTACCAAAAGTGAGGTCGAACTAAGTCCTTATATCTGTAAATCTCCTCTATCCTCTGTATATAGTATCCACGTCCATCCTGTATTGAGGGGACCAGAGCTGAACACAGTACCAAAAGTGAGGTCTAACTAAGGCCTGAAATCTGTAAATCTCCTCTGCCCTCTGTCTATAGTATCCACGTCCTTCCTGTATTGAGGGGACCAGAACTGATCACAGTACCAAAAGAGAGGTCTAACTAAGTCCTTATATCTGTAAATCTCCTCTGCCCTCTGTCTATAGTATCCACATCCTTCCTGTATTGAGGGGACCAGAATTGAATTCAGTACCAAAAGTGAGGTCTAACTAAGTCCTTATATCTGTAAATCTCCTCTATCCTCTGTATATAGTATCCACATCCATCCTGTATTGAGGGGACCAGAACTGAACACAGTACCAAAAGTGAGGTCTGACTAAGTCCTTATATCTGTAAATCTCCTCTGCCCTCTGTCTATAGTATCCACGTCCTTCCTGTATTGAGGGGACCAGAACTAAACACAGTACCAAAAGTGAGGTCTAACTAAGGCCTTATATCTGTAAATCTCCTCTATCCTCTATCTATAGTATCCACGTCCATCCTGTATTGAGGGGACCAGAACTAAACACAGTACCAAAAGTGAGGTCTAACTAAGTCCTTATATCTGTAAATCTCCTCTATCCTCTTTATATAGTATCCACGTCCATCCTGTATTGAGGGGAGCAGAACTGAACACAGTACCAAAAGTGAGGTCTGACTAAGCCCTTATATCTTTAAATCTCCTCTATCCTCTGTCTATAGTATCCACGTCCATCCTGTATTGAGGTTACCAGAACTAAACACAGTACCAAAAGTGAGGTCTAACTAAGGCCTTATATCTGTAAATCTCCTCTGCCCTCTGTCTATAGTATCCACGTCCATCCTGTATTGAGGTGACCAGAACTGAACACAGTACCAAAAGTGAGGTCTGACTAAGCCCTTACATCTGTAAATCTCCTCTGCCCTCTGTCTATAGTATCCACGTCCTTCCTGTAGTGAGGCGACCAGAACTGAACACAGTACCAAAAGTGAGGTCTAACTAAGTTCCTATATCTGTAAATCTCCTCTGCCCTCTGTCTATAGTATCCACGTCCTTCCTGTATTGAGGGGACCAGAACTGAACACAGTAGCAAAAGTGAGGTCCAACTAAGTCCTTATATCTGTAAATCTCCTCTGCCCTCTGTCTGCAGTATCCACGTCCTTCCTGTATTGAGGGTACCAGAACTGAATTCAGTACCAAAAGTGAGGTCTGACTATACCCTTATATATGTAAATCTCCTCTATCCTCTATCTATAATATCCACGTCCATCCTGTATTGAGGGGACCAGAACTAAACACAGTACCAAATGTGAGGTCTAACTAAGGCCTTATATCTGTAAATCTCCTCTGCCCTCTGTCTATTTATTCACGTCCATCCTGTATTGAGGGGTCCAGAACTGAACACAGTACCAAAAGTGAGGTCTAACTAAGGCCTTATATCTGTAAATCTCCTCTGCCCTCTGTCTATAGTATCCACGTCCTTCCTGTATTGAGGGGACCAGAACTGAACACAGTACCAAATGTGAGGTCTAACTAAGGCCTTATATCTGTAAATCTCCTCTGCCCTCTGTCTATAGTATCCACGTCCTTCCTGTATTGAGGGGACCAGAACTGAACACAGTACCAAAAGTGAGGTCTAACTACGGTCTGAAATCTGTAAATCTCCTCTGCCCTCTGTCTATAGTATACACGTCCTTCCTGTATTGCGGGGACCAGAACTGAACACAGTACCAAAAGAGAGGTCTAACTAAGTCCTTATATCTGTAAATCTACTCTGCCCTCTGTCTATAGTATCCACGTCCTTCCTGTATTGAGGGGACCAGAATTGAATTCAGTACCAAAAGTGAGGTCTAACTAAGTCCTTATATCTGTAAATCTCCTCTATCCTCTGTCTATAGTATCCACGTCCTTCCTGTATTGAGGGGACCAGAACTGAACACAGGACCAAAAGTGAGGTCTAACTAAGGCCTTATATCTGTAAATCTCCTCTGCCCTCTGTCTATAGTATCCACGTCCATCCTGTATTGAGGGGACCAGAACTGAACACAGTACCAAAAGTGAGGTCTGAATGAGTCCTTATATCAGTAAATCTCCTCTATCCTCTGTCTATAGTATCCACGTCCATCCTGTATTGAGGGGACCAGAACTAAACACAGTACCAAAAGTGAGGTCTAACTAAGGCCTTATATCTGTAAATCTCCTCTGCCCTCTGTCTATAATATCCACGTCCTTCCTGTATTGAGGGGACCAGAACTGAACACTGTACCAAAAGTGAGGTCCAACTAAGGCCTTATATCTGTAAATCTCCTTGCCCTCTGTGTATAGTATCCACGTCCTTCCTGTATTGAGGGGACCAGAACTGAACACAGTAGCAAAAGTGAGGTCTAACTAAGTCCTTATATCTGTAAATCTCCTCTATCCTCTGTATATAGTATCCACGTCCATCCTGTATTGAGGGGACCAGAACTAAACACAGTACCAAATGTGAGGTCTAACTAAGGCCTTATATCTGTAAATCTCCTCTGCCCTCTGTCTATAGTATCCACGACCTTCCTGTAGTGAGGCGATCAGAACTGAACACAGTACCAAAAGTGAGGTCTAACTAAGACCTTATATCTGTAAATCTCCTCTGCCCTCTGTCTATAGTATCCACGTCCTTCCTGTATTGAGGGGACCAGAACTGAACACAGTACCAAAAGTGAGGTCTAACTAAGGCCTTATATCTGTAAATCTCCTCTGCCCTCTGTCTATATTATCCACGTCCTTCCTGTGCTGAGGGGACCAGAACTGAACACAGCAGCAAAAGTGAGGTCCCACTAAGTCCTGATATCTGTAAATCTCCTCTGTCCTCTGTCTGCAGTATCCACGTCCTTCCGGTATTGAGGGGACCAGAATTGAATTCAGTACCAAAAGTGAGGTCGAACTAAGTCCTTATATCTGTAAATCTCCTCTATCCTCTGTATATAGTATCCACGTCCATCCTGTATTGAGGGGACCAGAGCTGAACACAGTACCAAAAGTGAGGTCTAACTAAGGCCTGAAATCTGTAAATCTCCTCTGCCCTCTGTCTATAGTATCCACGTCCTTCCTGTATTGAGGGGACCAGAACTGATCACAGTACCAAAAGAGAGGTCTAACTAAGTCCTTATATCTGTAAATCTCCTCTGCCCTCTGTCTATAGTATCCACATCCTTCCTGTATTGAGGGGACCAGAATTGAATTCAGTACCAAAAGTGAGGTCTAACTAAGTCCTTATATCTGTAAATCTCCTCTATCCTCTGTATATAGTATCCACATCCATCCTGTATTGAGGGGACCAGAACTGAACACAGTACCAAAAGTGAGGTCTGACTAAGTCCTTATATCTGTAAATCTCCTCTGCCCTCTGTCTATAGTATCCACGTCCTTCCTGTATTGAGGGGACCAGAACTAAACACAGTACCAAAAGTGAGGTCTAACTAAGGCCTTATATCTGTAAATCTCCTCTGCCCTCTGTCTATAGTATCCACGTCCATCCTGTATTGAGGGGACCAGAACTGAACACAGTACCAAAAGTGAGGTCTGACTAAGGCCTTATATCTGTAAATCTCCTCTGCCCTCTGTCTATAGTATCCACGTCCTTCCTGTAGTGTGGCGACCAGAACTGAACACAGTATCAAATGTGAGGTCTAACTAAGTCCTTATATCTGTAAATCTCCTCTGCCCTCTGTCTGCAGTATCCACGTCCTTCCTGTATTGAGGGGACCAGAGTTGAATTCAGTACCAAAAGTGAGGTCTAACTAAGTCCTTATATCTGTAAATCTCCTCTATCCTCTGTATATAGTATCCACGTCCATCCTGTATTCAGGGGTCCAGAACTGAACACAGTACCAAAAGTGAGGTCTGACTAAGTCCTTGTATCTGTAAATCTCCTCTGCCCTCTGTCTATAGTATCCACGTCCTTCCTCTATTGAGGGGACCAGAACTGAACACAGTACCAAAAGTGAGGTCTAACTAAGGCCTTATATCTGTAAATCTCCTCTGCCCTCTGTCTATAGAATCCACGTCCTTCCTGTATTGAGGGGACCAGAACTGAACACAGTAGCAAAAGTGAGGTCCAACTAAGTCCTTATATCTGTAAATCTCCTCTGCCCTCTGTCTGCAGTATCCACGTCCTTCCTGTATTGAGGGGTCCACAATTGAATTCAGTACCAAAAGTGAGGTCTAACTAAGTCTTTATATCTGTACATCTCCTCTATCCTCTGAATATAGTATCCGCGTCCTTCCTGTATTGAGGGGACCAGAACTGAACACAGTAGCAAAAGTGAGGTCCAACTAAGTCCTTATATCTGTAAATCTCCTCTGCCCTCTGTCTATAGTATCCACGTCCTTCCTGTATTGAGGGGACCAGAACTGAACACAGTACCAAAAGTTAGGTCCAACTAAGTCCTTATATCTGTAAATCTCCTCTGCCCTCTGTCTATAGTATCCACGTCCATCCTGTATTCAGGGGACCAGAACTGAACACAGTAGCAAAAGAGAGGTCTAACTAAGTCCTTATATCTGTAAATCTCCTCTATCCTCTGTCTATAGTATCCACGTCCATCCTGTGTTGAGGGGTCCAGAACTGAACA
This sequence comes from Hemitrygon akajei, assembly GCF_048418815.1. NCBI lineage: Eukaryota > Metazoa > Chordata > Chondrichthyes > Myliobatiformes > Dasyatidae > Hemitrygon > Hemitrygon akajei. The sequence goes on from NC_133149.1 coordinate 61,857,247, forward strand.
CAGTAGCAAAAGAGAGGTCTAACTAAGTCCTTATATCTGTAAATCTCCTTGCCCTCTGTCTATAGTATCCATGTCCTTCCTGTTTTGAGGGGACCAGAACTGAACACAGTAGCAAAAGAGAGGTCTAACTAAGTCCTTATATCTGTAAATCTCCTCTATCCTCTGTCTATAGTATCCACGTCCATCCTGTGTTGAGGGTTCCAGAACTGAACACAGTAGCAAAAGAGAGGTCTAACTAAGTCCTTATATCTGTAAATCTCCTCTATCCTCTGTCTATAGTATCCACTTCCATCCTGTATTTAGGTTACCAGAACTAAACACAGTACCAAAAGTGAGGTCTAACTAAGGCCTTATATCTGTAAATCTCCTCTGCCCTCTGTCTATAGTATCCACGTCCATCCTGTATTGACGGAACCAGAACTGAACACAGTACCAAAAGTGAGGTCTGACTAAGGCCTTATATCTGTAAATCTCCTCTGCCCTCTGTCTATAGTATCCACGTCCTTCCTGTATTGAGGGGACCAGAACTGAACACAGTACCAAAAGTGAGGTCTAACTAAGTCCTTATATCTGTAAATCTCCTCTGCCCTCTGTCTGCAGTATCCACGTCCTTCCTGTGTTGAGGGGACCAGAATTGAATTCAGTACCAAAAGTGAGGTCTAACTAAGTCTTTATATCTGTAAATCTCCTCTGCCCTCTGTCTGCAGTATCCACGTCCTTCCTGTATTGAGGGGACCAGAACTGAACACAGTACCAAAAGTGAGGTCTAACTAAGGCCTTATATCTGTAAATCTCCTCTGCCCTCTGTCTGCAGTATCCACGTCCTTCCTGTATTGAGGGGACCAGAATTGAATTCAGTACCAAAAGTGAGGTCTAACTAAGTCTTTATATCTGTAAATCTCCTCTACCCTCTGTCTGCAGTATCCACGTCCTTCCTGTATTGAGGGGACCAGAATTGAATTCAGTACCAAAAGTGAGGTCTAACTAAGTCTTTATATCTGTAAATCTCCTCTGCCCTCTGTCTATATTATCCACGTCTTTCCTGTATTGAGGGGACCAGAACTGAACACAGTAGCAAAAGTGAAGTCTTACTAAGGTCGTATATCTGTAAATCTCCTCTGCCCTCTGTCTATTGTATCCACGTCCTTCCTGTATTGAGGGGACCAGAACTGAACACAGTAGCAAAAGTGAGGTCTAACTAAGGCCTTATATCTGTAAATCTCCTCTGCCCTCTTTCTATAGTATCCACATCCTATCTGTATTGAGGGGACCAGAACTGAACACAGTACCAAAAGTGAGGACTAACTAAGGCCTTATATCTGTAAATCTCCTCTGCCCTCTGTCTATAATATCCACGTCCTTCCTGTAGTGAGGCGATGAGAACTGAACACAGTACCAAAAGTGAGGTCTAACTAAGTCCTTATATCTGTAAATCTCCTCTGCCCTCTGTCTATAGTATCCACGTCCTTCCTGTATTGAGGGGACCAGAACTAAACACAGTACCAAAAGTGAGGTCTAACTCAGGCCTTATATCTGTAAATCTCCTCTGCCCTCTGTCTGTAGTATCCACGTCCATCCTGTATTGAGGGGAGCAGAACTAAACACAGTACCAAAAGTGAGGTCTAACTAAGTCTTTATATCTGTACATCTCCTCTATCCTCTGAATATAGTATCCACGTCCATCCTGTATTGAGGGGACCAGAACTAAACACAGTACCAAAAGTGTGGTCTAACTAAGGCCTTATATCTGTAAATCTCCTCTGCCCTCTGTCTATAATATCCACGTCCTTCCTGTATTGAGGGGACCAGAACTGAACACAGTACCAAAAGTGAGGTCCAACTAAGGCCTTATATCTGTAAATCTCCTTGCCCTCTGTCTATAGTATCCACGTCCTTCCTGTATTGAGGGGACCAGAACTGAACACAGTACCAAATGTGAGGTCTAACTAAGGCCTTATATCTGTAAATCTCCTCTGCCCTCTGTCTATAGTATCCACGACCTTCCTGTAGTGAGGCGATCAGAACTGAACACAGTACCAAAAGTGAGGTCTAACTAAGTCCTTATATCTGTAAATCTCCTCTGCCCTCTGTCTATAGTATCCACGTCCTTCCTGTGCTGAGGGGACCAGAACTGAACACAGCAGCAAAAGTGAGGTCCCACTAAGTCCTGATATCTGTAAATCTCCTCTGTCCTCTGTCTGCAGTATCCACGTCCTTCCTGTATTGAGGGGACCAGAATTGAATTCAGTACCAAAAGTGAGGTCTAACTAAGTCCTTATATCTGTAAATCTCCTCTGCCCTCTGTCTGTAGTATCCACGTCCATCCTGTATTGTGGGGACCAGAACTAAACACAGTACCAAAAGTGAGGTCTAACTAAGGCCTTATATCTGTAAATCTCCTCTGCCCTCTGTCTATAATATCCACGTCGTTCCTGTATTGAGGGGACCAGAACTGAACACAGTGCCAAAAGTGAGGTCTAACTAAGGCCTTATATCTGTAAATCTCCTCTGCCCTCTTTCTATAGTATCCACATCCTTCCTGTATAGAGGGGACCAGAACTGAACACAGTACCAAAAGTGAGGTCTAACTAAGGCCTTATATCTGTAAAACTCCTCTGCCCTCTGTCTATAGTATCCACATCCTATCTGTATTGAGGGGACCAGAACTGAACACAGTACCAAAAGTGAGGTCTAACTAAGGCCTTATATCTGTAAATCTCCTCTGCCCTCTGTCTATAATATCCACATCCTTCCTGCAGTGAGGCGATCAGAACTGAACACAGTACCAAAAGTGAGGTCTAACTAAGTTCCTATATCTGTAAATCGTCTCTGCCCTCTGTCTATAGTATCCACGTCCTTCCTGTATTGAGGGGACCAGAACTGAACACAGTACCAAAAGTGAGGTCTAACTAAGTCCTTATATCTGTAAATCTCCTCTGCCCTCTGTCTATAGTATCCACGTCCTTCCTGTATTGAGGGGACCAGAACTGAACACAGTACCAAAAGTGAGGTCTAACTACGTCCTTATATCTGTAAAGCTCCTCTGCCCTCTGTCTGCAGTATCCACGTCCTTCCTGTATTGAGGGGTCCAGAATTGAATTCAGTACCAAAAGTGAGGTCTAACTAAGTCTTTATATCTGTAAATCTCCTCTATCCTCTGTATATAGTATCCATGTCCATCCTGTATTGAGGGGACCAGAACTAAACACAGTACCAAAAGTAAGGTCTAACTAAGGCCTTATATCTGTAAATCTCCTCTGCCCTCTGTCTATAATATCCACGTCCTTCCTGTATTGAGGGGACCAGAACTGAACACAGTACCAAAAGTGAGGTCTAACTAAGGCCTTATATCTGTAAATCTCATTGCCCTCTGTCGATAGTATCCACGTCCTTCCTGTATTGAGGGGACCAGAACTGAACACAGTACCAAAAGTGAGGTCTAACTAAGGCCTTATATCTGTAAATCTCCTCTGCCCTCTGTCTATAGTATCCACGTCCTTCCTGTATTGAGGGGACCAGAACTGAACACAGTACCAAAAGTGAGGTCTAACTAAGTTGCTATATCTGTAAATCTCCTCTGCCCTCTGTCTATAGTATCCACATCCTTCCTGTATTGAGGGGTCCAGAACTGAACACAGTACCAAAAGTGAGGTCTGACTAAGTCCTTGTATCTGTAAATCTCCTCTGCCCTCTGTCTATAGTATCCACGTCCATCCTGTATTGAGGGGACCAGAACTGAACACTGTACCAAAAGTGAGGTCCAACTAAGGCCTTATATCTGTAAATCTCCTTGCCCTCTGTCTATAGTATCCACGTCCTTCCTGTATTGAGGGGACCAGAACTGAACACAGTACCAAATGTGAGGTCTAACTAAGTTCCTATATCTGTAAATCTCCTCTGCCCTCTGTCTATAGTATCCACGTCCTTCCTGTATTGAGGGGTCCAGAACTGAACACAGTACCAAAAGTGGGGTCTGACTAAGTCCTTGTATCTGTTAATCTCCTCTGCCCTCTGTCTATAGTATCCACGTCCTTCCTGTATTGAGGGGTCCAGAACTGAACACAGTACCAAAAGTGAGGTCTGACTAAGTCCTTGTATCTGTAAATCTCCTCTGCCCTCTGTCTATAGTATCCACGTCCATCCTGTATTGAGGGGACCAGAACTGAACACAGTACCAAAAGTGAGGTCCAACTAAGGCCTTATATCTGTAAATCTCCTTGCCTTCTGTCTATAGTATCCACGTCCTTCCTGTATTGAGGGGACCAGAACTGAACACAGTACCAAATGTGAGGTCTAACTAAGGCCTTATATCTGTAAATCTCCTCTGCCCTCTGTCTATAGTATCCACGTCCTTCCTGTGCTGAGGGGACCAGAACTGAACACAGCAGCAAAAGTGAGGTCCCACTAAGTCCTGATATCTGTAAATCTCCTCTGTCCTCTGACTGCAGTATCCACGTCCTTCCTGTATTGAGGGGACCAGAATTGAATTCAGTACCAAAAGTGAGGTCTAACTAAGTCCTTATATCTGTAAATCTCCTCTGCCCTCTGTCTGTAGTATCCACGTCCATCCTGTATTGAGGGGACCAGAACTAAACACAGTACCAAAAGTGAGGTCTAACTAAGGCCTTATATCTGTAAATCTCCTCTGCCCTCTGTCTATAATATCCACGTCCTTCCTGTATTGAGGGGACCAGAACTGAACACAGTGCCAAAAGTGAGGTCTAACTAAGACCTTATATCTGTAAATCTCCTCTGCCCTCTTTCTATAGTATCCACATCCTTCCTGTATAGAGGGGACCAGAACTGAACACAGTACCAAAAGTGAGGTCTAACTAAGGCCTTATATCTGTAAAACTCCTCTGCCCTCTGTCTATAGTATCCACATCCTATCTGTATTGAGGGGACCAGAACTGAACACAGTACCAAAAGTGAGGTCTAACTAAGGCCTTATATCTGTAAATCTCCTCTGCCCTCTGTCTATAATATCCACATCCTTCCTGCAGTGAGGCGATCAGAACTGAACACAGTACCAAAAGTGAGGTCTAACTAAGTTCCTATATCTGTAAATCTCCTCTGCCCTCTGTCTATAGTATCCACGTCCTTCCTGTATTGAGGGGACCAGAACTGAACACAGTACCAAAAGTGAGGTCTAACTACGTCCTTATATCTGTAAAGCTCCTCTGCCCTCTGTCTGCAGTATCCACGTCCTTCCTGTATTGAGGGGTCCAGAATTGAATTCAGTACCAAAAGTGAGGTCTATCTAAGTCTTTATATCTGTAAATCTCCTCTATCCTCTGTATATAGTATCCATGTCCATCCTGTATTGAGGGGACCAGAACTAAACACAGTACCAAAAGTGAGGTCTAACTAAGGCCTTATATCTGTAAATCTCCTCTGCCCTCTGTCTATAATATCCACGTCCTTCCTGTATTGAGGGGACCAGAACTGAACACAGTACCAAAAGTGAGGTCTAACTAATGCCTTATATCTGTAAATCTCCTCTGCCCTCTGTCTATATTATCCACGTCCATCCTGTATTGAGCGGACCAGAACTGAACACAGTACCAAAAGTGAGGTCTAACTAAGTCCTTATATCTGTAAATCTCGTCTGCCCTCTGTCTGTAGTATACACATCCTTCGTATATAGAGGGGACCAGAACTGAACACAGTACCAAAAGTCAGGTCTAACTAAGGTCTTATATCTGTAAATCTCCTCTGCCCTCTGTCTATAGTATCCACGTCCTTCCTGTATTGAGGGGTCCAGAACTGAACACAGTGCCAAAAGTGAGGTCTGACTAAGTCCTTGTATCTGTAAATCTCCTCTGCCCTCTGTCTATAGTGTCCACGTCCATCCTGTATTGAGGGGACCAGAACTGAACACAGTACCAAAAGTGAGGTCTAACTAAGTCCTTATATCTGTAAATCTCCTCTGCCCTCTGTCTATAGAATCCACGTCCTTCCTGTATTGAGGGGACCAGAACTGAACACAGTACCAAAAGTGAGGCCTGACTAAGGCCTTACATCTGTAAATCTCCTCTGTCCTCTGTCTATAGTATCAACGTCCTTCCTGTAGTGAGGCGATGAGAACTGAACACAGTACCAAAAGTGAGGTCTAACTAAGTCCTTATATCTGTAAATCTCCTCTGCCCTCTGTCTATAGTATCCACGTCCTTCCTGTATTGAGGGGACCAGAACTAAACACAGTACCAAAAGTGAGGTCTAACTAAGGCCTTATATCTGTAAATCTCCTCTGCCCTCTGTCTGTAGTATCCACGTGCATCCTGTATTGAGGGGAGCAGAACTAAACACAGTACCAAAAGTGAGGTCTAACTAAGTCTTTATATCTGTACATCTCCTCTATCCTCTGAATATAGTATCCACGTCCTTCCTGTATTGAGGGGACCAGAACTAAACACAGTACCAAAAGTGAGGTCTAACTAAGGCCTTATATCTGTAAATCTCCTCTGCCCTCTGTCTATAATATCCACGTCCTTCCTGTATTGAGGGGACCAGAACTGAACACAGTACCAAAAGTGAGGTCCAACTGAGGCCGTATATCTGTAAATCTCCTTGCCCTCTGTCTATAGTATCCACGTCCTTCCTGTATTGAGGGGACCAGAACTGAACACAGTACCAAATGTGAGGTCTAACTAAGGCCTTATATCTGTAAATCTCCTTGCCCTCTGTCTATAGTATCCACGTCCATCCTGTATTGAGCGGACCAGAACTGAACACAGTACCAAAAGTGAGGTCTAACTAAGTCCTTATATCTGTAAATCTCGTCTGCCCTCTGTCTGTAGTATACACATCCTTCGTATATAGAGGGGACCAGAACTGAACACAGTACCAAAAGACAGGTCTAACTAAGGTCTTATATCTGTAAATCTCCTCTGCCCTCTGTCTCTCATATCCATGTCCTTCCTGTATTGAGGGGACCAGAACTGAACACAGTACCAAAAGTGAGGTCTAACTAAGGCCTTATATCTGTAAATCTACTCTGCCCTCTGTCTATAGTATCCACGTCCTTCCAGTATTGAGGGGACCAGAACTGAAGACAGTACCAAAAGTGAGGTCTAACTAATGCCTTATATCTGTAAATCTACTCTGCCCTCTGTCTATAGTATCCACATCCTTCCTGTATTGATGGGACCAGAACTGAACACAGTACCAAAAGTGAGGTCTCACTAAGTCCTTATATCTGTAAATCTCCTCTGCCCTCTGTCTATAGTATCCACGTCCATCCTGTATTGAGGGGACCAGAACTGAACACAGTACCAAAAGTGAGGTCTGACTAAGGCCTTATATCTGTAAATCTCCTCTGCCCTCTGTCTATAGTATCCACGTCCTTCCTGTAGTGTGGCGACCAGAACTGAACACAGTACCAAATGTGAGGTCTAATTAAGTCCTTATATCTGTAAATCTCCTCTGCCCTCTGTCTGCAGTATCCACGTCCTTCCTGTATTGAGGGGACCAGAGTTGAATTCAGTACCAAAAGTGAGGTCTAACTAAGTCCTTATATCTGTAAATCTCCTCTATCCTCTGTATATAGTATCCACGTCCATCCTGTATTGAGGGGTCCAGAACTGAACACAGTACCAAAAGTGAGGTCTGACTAAGTCCTTGTATCTGTAAATCTCCTCTGCCCTCTGTCTATAGTATCCACGTCCTTCCTGTATTGAGGGGACCAGAACTGAACACAGTACCAAAAGTGAGGTCTAACTAAGGCCTTATATCTGTAAATCTCCTCTGCCCTCTGTCTATAGAATCCACGTCCTTCCTGTATTGAGGGGACCAGAACTGAACACAGTAGCAAAAGTGAGGTCCAACTAAGTCCTTATATCTGTAAATCTCCTCTGCCCTCTGTCTGCAGTATCCACGTCCTTCCTGTATTGAGGGGTCCACAATTGAATTCAGTACCAAAAGTGAGGTCTAACTAAGTCTTTATATCTGTACATCTCCTCTATCCTCTGAATATAGTATCCGCGTCCTTCCTGTATTCAGGGGACCAGAACTGAACACAGTAGCAAAAGTGAGGTCCAACTAAGTCCTTATATCTGTAAATCTCCTCTGCCCTCTGTCTATAGTATCCACGTCCTTCCTGTATTGAGGGGACCAGAACTGAACACAGTACCAAAAGTTAGGTCCAACTAAGTCCTTATATCTGTAAATCTCCTCTGCCCTCTGTCTATAGTATCCACGTCCATCCTGTATTGAGGGGACCAGAACTGAACACAGTAGCAAAAGAGAGGTCTAACTAAGTCCTTATATCTGTAAATCTCCTCTATCCTCTGTCTATAGTATCCATGTCCATCCTGTGTTGAGGGGTCCAGAACTGAACACAGTAGCAAAAGAGAGGTCTAACTAAGTCCTTATATCTGTAAATCTCCTTGACCTCTGTCTATAGTATCCATGTCCTTCCTGTTTTGAGGGGACCAGAACTGAACACAGTAGCAAAAGAGAGGTCTAACTAAGTCCTTATATCTGTAAATCTCCTCTGCCCTCTGTCTGCAGTATCCACGTCCTTCCTGTATTGAGGGGACCAGAATTGAATTCAGTACCAAAAGTGAGGTCTAACTAAGTCTTTATATCTGTAAATCTCCTCTGCCCTCTGTCTGCAGTATCCACGTCCTTCCTGTATTGAGGGGACCAGAACTGAACACAGTACCAAAAGTGAGGTCTAACTAAGGCCTTATATCTGTAAATCTCCTCTGCCCTCTGTCTGCAGTATCCACGTCCTTCCTGTATTGAGGGGACCAGAATTGAATTCAGTACCAAAAGTGAGGTCTAACTAAGTCTTTATATCTGTAAATCTCCTCTGCCCTCTGTCTGCAGTATCCACGTCCTTCCTGTATTGAGGGGACCAGAATTGAATTCAGTACCAAAAGTGAGGTCTAACTAAGTCTTTATATCTGTAAATCTCCTCTGCCCTCTGTCTATATTCTCCACGTCTTTCCTGTATTGAGGGGACCAGAACTGAACACAGTAGCAAAAGTGAAGTCTTACTAAGGTCGTATATCTGTAAATCTCCTCTGCCCTCTGTCTATAGTATCCACGTCCTTCCTGTATTGAGGGGACCAGAACTGAACACAGTAGCAAAAGTGAGGTCTAACTAAGGCCTTATATCTGTAAATCTCCTCTGCCCTCTTTCTATAGTATCCACATCCTATCTGTATTGAGGGGACCAGAACTGAACACAGTACCAAAAGTGAGGACTAACTAAGGCCTTATATCTGTAAATCTCCTCTGCCCTCTGTCTATAATATCCACGTCCTTCCTGTAGTGAGGCGATGAGAACTGAACACAGTACCAAAAGTGAGGTCTAACTAAGTCCTTTTATCTGTAAATCTCCTCTGCCCTCTGTCTAAAGTATCCACGTCCTTCCTGTATTGAGGGGACCAGAACTAAACACAGTACCAAAAGTGAGGTCTAACTCAGGCCTTATATCTGTAAATCTCCTCTGCCCTCTGTCTGTAGTATCCACGTCCATCCTGTATTGAGGGGAGCAGAACTAAACACAGTACCAAAAGTGAGGTCTAACTAAGTCTTTATATCTGTACATCTCCTCTATCCTCTGAATATAGTATCCACGTCCATCCTGTATTGAGGGGACCAGAACTAAACACAGTACCAAAAGTGAGGTCTAACTAAGGCCTTATATCTGTAAATCTCCTCTGCCCTCTGTCTATAATATCCACGTCCTTCCTGTATTGAGGGGACCAGAACTGAACACAGTACCAAAAGTGAGGTCCAACTAAGGCCTTATATCTGTAAATCTCCTTGCCCTCTGTCTATAGTATCCACGTCCTTCCTGTATTGAGAGGACCAGAACTGAACACAGTACCAAATGTGAGGTCTAACTAAGGCCTTATATCTGTAAATCTCCTCTGCCCTCTTTCTATAGTATCCACGACCTTCCTGTAGTGAGGCGATCAGAACTGAACACAGTACCAAAAGTGAGGTCTAACTAAGTCCTTATATCTGTAAATCTCCTCTGCCCTCTGTCTATAGTATCCACGTCCTTCCTGTGCTGAGGGGACCAGAACTGAACACAGCAGCAAAAGTGAGGTCCCACTAAGTCCTGATATCTGTAAATCTCCTCTGTCCTCTGTCTGCAGTATCCACGTCCTTCCTGTATTGAGGGGACCAGAATTGAATTCAGTACCAAAAGTGAGGTCTAACTAAGTCCTTATATCTGTAAATCTCCTCTGCCCTCTGTCTGTAGTATCCACGTCCATCCTGTATTGTGGGGACCAGAACTAAACACAGTACCAAAAGTGAGGTCTAACTAAGGCCTTATATCTGTAAATCTCCTCTGCCCTCTGTCTATAATATCCACGTCCTTCCTGTATTGAGGGGACCAGAACTGAACACAGTGCCAAAAGTGAGGTCTAACTAAGGCCTTATATCTGTAAATCTCCTCTGCCCTCTTTCTATAGTATCCACATCCTTCCTGTATAGAGGGGACCAGAACTGAACACAGTACCAAAAGTGAGGTCTAACTGAGGCCTTATATCTGTAAAACTCCTCTGCCCTCTGTCTATAGTATCCACATCCTATCTGTATTGAGGGGACCAGAACTGAACACAGTACCAAAAGTGAGGTCTAACTAAGGCCTTATATCTGTAAATCTCCTCTGCCCTCTGTCTATAATATCCACATCCTTCCTGCAGTGAGGCGATCAGAACTGAACACAGTACCAAAAGTGAGGTCTAACTAAGTTCCTATATCTGTAAATCTCCTCTGCCCTCTGTCTATAGTATCCACGTCCTTCCTGTATTGAGGGGACCAGAACTGAACACAGTACCAAAAGTGAGGTCTAACTAAGTCCTTATATCTGTAAATCTCCTCTGCCCTCTGTCTATAGTATCCACGTCCTTCCTGTATTGAGGGGACCAGAACTGAACACAGTACCAAAAGTGAGGTCTAACTACGTCCTTATATCTGTAAAGCTCCTCTGCCCTCTGTCTGCAGTATCCACGTCCTTCCTGTATTGAGGGGTCCAGAATTGAATTCAGTACCAAAAGTGAGGTCTAACTAAGTCTTTATATCTGTAAATCTCCTCTATCCTCTGTATATAGTATCCATGTCCATCCTGTATTGAGGGGACCAGAACTAAACACAGTACCAAAAGTAAGGTCTAACTAAGGCCTTATATCTGTAAATCTCCTCTGCCCTCTGTCTATAATATCCACGTCCTTCCTGTATTGAGGGGACCAGAACTGAACACAGTACCAAAAGTGAGGTCTAACTAAGGCCTTATATCTGTAAATCTCATTGCCCTCTGTCTATAGTATCCACGTCCTTCCTGTATTGAGGGGACCAGAACTGAACACAGTACCAAAAGTGAGGTCTAACTAAGGCCTTATATCTGTAAATCTCCTCTGCCCTCTGTCTATAGTATCCACGTCCTTCCTGTATTGAGGGGACCAGAACTGAACACAGTACCAAAAGTGAGGTCTAACTAAGTTGCTATATCTGTAAATCTCCTCTGCCCTCTGTCTATAGTATCCACATCCTTCCTGTATTGAGGGGTCCAGAACTGAACACAGTACCAAAAGTGAGGTCTGACTAAGTCCTTGTATCTGTAAATCTCCTCTGCCCTCTGTCTATAGTATCCACGTCCTTCCTGTATTGAGGGGTCCAGAACTGAACACAGTACCAAAAGTGAGGTCTGACTAAGTCCTTGTATCTGTAAATCTCCTCTGCCCTCTGTCTATAGTATCCACGTCCATCCTGTATTGAGGGGACCAGAACTGAACACTGTACCAAAAGTGAGGTCCAACTAAGGCCTTATATCTGTAAATCTCCTTGCCCTCTGTCTATAGTATCCACGTCCTTCCTGTATTGAGGGGACCAGAACTGAACACAGTACCAAATGTGAGGTCTAACTAAGTTCCTATATCTGTAAATCTCCTCTGCCCTCTGTCTATAGTATCCACGTCCTTCCTGTATTGAGGGGTCCAGAACTGAACACAGTACCAAAAGTGAGGTCTGACTAAGTCCTTGTATCTGTAAATCTCCTCTGCCCTCTGTCTATAGTATCCACGTCCTTCCTGTATTGAGGGGTCCAGAACTGAACACAGTACCAAAAGTGAGGTCTGACTAAGTCCTTGTATCTGTAAATCTCCTCTGCACTCTGTCTATAGTATCCACGTCCATCCTGTATTGAGGGGACCAGAACTGAACACAGTACCAAGAGTGAGGTCCAACTAAGGCCTTATATCTGTAAATCTCCTTGCCCTCTGTCTATAGTATCCACGTCCTTCCTGTATTGAGGGGACCAGAACTGAACACAGTACCAAATGTGAGGTCTAACTAAGGCCTTATATCTGTAAATCTCCTCTGCCCTCTGTCTATAGTATCCACGTCCTTCCTGTGCTGAGGGGACCAGAACTGAACACATCAGCAAAAGTGAGGTCCCACTAAGTCCTGATATCTGTAAATCTCCTCTGTCCTCTGACTGCAGTATCCACGTCCTTCCTGTATTGAGGGGACCAGAATTGAATTCAGTACCAAAAGTGAGGTCTAACTAAGTCCTTATATCTGTAAATCTCCTCTGCCCTCTGTCTGTAGTATCCACGTCCATCCTGTATTGAGGGGACCAGAACTAAACACAGTACCAAAAGTGAGGTCTAACTAAGGCCTTATATCTGTAAATCTCCTCTGCCCTCTGTCTATAATATCCACGTCCTTCCTGTATTGAGGGGACCAGAACTGAACTCAGTGCCAAAAGTGAGGTCTAACTAAGGCCTTATATCTGTAAATCTCCTCTGCCCTCTTTCTATAGTATCCACATCCTTCCTGTATAGAGGGGACCAGAACTGAACACAGTACCAAAAGTGAGGTCTAACTAAGGCCTTATATCTGTAAAACTCCTCTGCCCTCTGTCTATAGTATCCACATCCTATCTGTATTGAGGGGACCAGAACTGAACACAGTACCAAAAGTGAGGTCTAACTAAGGCCTTATATCTGTAAATCTCCTCTGCCCTCTGTCTATAATATCCACATCCTTCCTGCAGTGAGGCGATCAGAACTGAACACAGTACCAAAAGTGAGGTCTAACTAAGTTCCTATATCTGTAAATCTCCTCTGCCCTCTGTCTATAGTATCCACGTCCTTCCTGTATTGAGGGGACCAGAACTGAACACAGTACCAAAAGTGAGGTCTAACTACGTCCTTATATCTGTAAAGCTCCTCTGCCCTCTGTCTGCAGTATCCACGTCCTTCCTGTATTGAGGGGTCCAGAATTGAATTCAGTACCAAAAGTGAGGTCTAACTAAGTCTTTATATCTGTAAATCTCCTCTATCCTCTGTATATAGTATCCATGTCCATCCTGTATTGAGGGGACCAGAACTAAACACAGTACCAAAAGTGAGGTCTAACTAAGGCCTTATATCTGTAAATCTCCTCTGCCCTCTGTCTATAATATCCACGTCCTTCCTGTATTGAGGGGACCAGAACTGAACACAGTACCAAAATTGAGGTCTAACTAAGGCCTTATATCTGTAAATCTCGTCTGCCCTCTGTCTGTAGTATACACATCCTTCGTATATAGAGGGGACCAGAACTGAACACAGTACCAAAAGTCAGGTCTAACTAAGGTCTTATATCTGTAAATCTCCTCTGCCCTCTGTCTATAGTATCCACGTCCTTCCTGTATTGAGGGGTCCAGAACTGAACACAGTGCCAAAAGTGAGGTCTGACTAAGTCCTTGTATCTGTAAATCTCCTCTGCCCTCTGTCTATAGTATCCACGTCCATCCTGTATTGAGGGGACCAGAACTGAACACAGTACCAAAAGTGAGGTCTAACTAAGTCCTTATATCTGTAAATCTCCTCTGCCCTCTGTCTATAGAATCCACGTCCTTCCTGTATTGAGGGGACCAGAACTGAACACAGTACCAAAAGTGAGGCCTGACTAAGGCCTTACATCTGTAAATCTCCTCTGTCCTCTGTCTATAGTATCCACGTCCTTCCTGTAGTGAGGCGACCAGAACTGAACACAGTACCAAAAGTGAGGTCTAACTAAGTTCCTATATCTGTAAATCTCCTCTGCCCTCTGTCTATAATATCCACATCCTTCCTGTAGTGAGGCGATGAGAACTGAACACAGTACCAAAAGTGAGGTCTAACTAAGTCCTTATATCTGTAAATCTCCTCTGCCCTCTGTCTATAGTATCCACCTCCTTCCTGTATTGAGGGGACCAGAACTAAACACAGTACCAAAAGTGAGGTCTAACTAAGGCCTTATATCTGTAAATCTCCTCTGCCCTCTGTCTGTAGTATCCACGTGCATCCTGTATTGAGGGGAGCAGAACTAAACACAGTACCAAAAGTGAGGTCTAACTAAGTCTTTATATCTGTACATCTCCTCTATCTTCTGAATATAGTATCCACGTCCATCCTGTATTGAGGGGACCAGAACTAAACACAGTACCAAAAGTGAGGTCTAACTAAGGCCTTATATCTGTAAATCTCCTCTGCCCTCTGTCTATAATATCCACGTCCTTCCTGTATTGAGGGGACCAGAACTGAACACAGTACCAAAAGTGAGGTCCAACTGAGGCCGTATATCTGTAAATCTCCTTGCCCTCTGTCTATAGTATCCACGTCCTTCCTGTATTGAGGGGACCAGAACTGAACACAGTACCAAATGTGAGGTCTAACTAAGGCCTTATATCTGTAAATCTCCTTGCCCTCTGTCTATAGTATCCACGACCTTCCTGTAGTGAGGCGATCAGAACTGAACACAGTACCAAAAGTGAGGTGTAACTAAGTCTTTATATCTGTAAATCTCCTCTGCCCTCTGTCTGCAGTATCCACGTCCTTCCTGTATTGAGGGGTCCAGAATTGAATTCAGTACCAAAAGTGAGGTCTAACTAAGTCTTTATATCTGTAAATCTCCTCTGCCCTCTGTCTGCAGTATCCACGTCCTTCCTGTATTGAGGGGACCAGAACTGAACACAGTAGCAAAAGTGAGGTCTAACTTAGGCCTTATATCTGTAAATCTCCTCTGCCCTCTTTCTATAGTATCCACATCCTATCTGTATTGAGGGGACCAGAACTGAACACAGTACCAAAAGTGAGGACTAACTAAGGCCTTATATCTGTAAATCTCCTCTGCCCTCTGTCTATAATATCCACGTCCTTCCTGTATTGAGGGGACCAGAACTGAACACAGTACCAAAAGTGAGGTCCAACTAAGGCCTTATATCTGTAAATCTCCTCTGCCCTCTGTCTATAATATCCACGTCCTTCCTGTATTGAGGGGACCAGAACTGAACACAGTACCAAAAGTGAGGTCCAACTAAGGCCTTATATCTGTACATCTCCTCTATCCTCTGAATATAGTATCCACGTCCATCCTGTATTGAGGGGACCAGAACTAAACACAGTACCAAAAGTGAGGTCTAACTAAGGCCTTATATCTGTAAATCTCCTCTGCCCTCTGTCTATAATATCCACGTCCTTCCTGTATTGAGGGGACCAGAACTGAACACAGTACCAAAAGTGAGGTCCAACTAAGGCCTTATATCTGTAAATCTCCTTGCCCTCTGTCTATAGTATCCACGTCCTTCCTGTATTGAGGGGACCAGAACTGAACACAGTACCAAATGTGTGGTCTAACTAAGGCCTTATATCTGTAAATCTCCTCTGCCCTCTGTCTATAGTATCCACGTCCTTCCTGTGCTGAGGGGACCAGAACTGAACACAGCAGCAAAAGTGATGTCCCACTAAGTCCTGATATCTGTAAATCTCCTCTGTCCTCTGTCTGCAGTATCCACGTCCTTCCTGTATTGAGGGGACCAGAATTGAATTCAGTACCAAAAGTGAGGTCTAACTAAGTCCTTATATCTGTAAATCTCCTCTGCCCTCTGTCTGTAGTATCCACGTCCATCCTGTATTGAGGGGACCAGAACTAAACACAGTACCAAAAGTGAGGTCTAACTAAGGCCTTATATCTGTAAATCTCCTCTGCCCTCTGTCTATAATATCCACGTCCTTCCTGTATTGAGGGGACCAGAACTGAACACAGTGCCAAAAGTGAGGTCTAACTAAGGCCTTATATCTGTAAATCTCCTCTGCCCTCTTTCTATAGTATCCACATCCTTCCTGTATAGAGGGGACCAGAACTGAACACAGTACCAACAGTGAGGTCTAACTAAGGCCTTATATCTGTAAAACTCCTCTGCCCTCTGTCTATAGTATCCACATCCTATCTGTATTGAGGGGACCAGAACTGAACACAGTACCAAAAGTGAGGTCTAACTAAGGCCTTATATCTGTAAATCTCCTCTGCCCTCTGTCTATAATATCCACATCCTTCCTGCAGTGAGGCGATCAGAACTGAACACAGTACCAAAAGTGAGGTCTAACTAAGTTCCTATATCTGTAAATCTCCTCTGCCCTCAGTCTATAGTATCCACGTCCTTCCTGTATTGAGGGGACCAGAACTGAACACAGTACCAAAAGTGAGGTCTAACTAAGTCCTTATATCTGTAAATCTCCTCTGCCCTCTGTCTATAGTATCCACGTCCTTCCTGTATTGAGGTGACCAGAACTGAACACAGTAACTAAAGTGAGGTCTAACTACGTCCTTATATCTGTAAAGCTCCTCTGCCCTCTGTCTGCAGTATCCACGTCCTTCCTGTATTGAGGGGTCCAGAATTGAATTCAGTACCAAAAGTGAGGTCTAACTAAGTCTTTATATCTGTAAATCTCCTCTATCCTCTGTATATAGTATCCATGTCCATCCTGTATTGAGGGGACCAGAACTAAACACAGTACCAAAAGTGAGGTCTAACTAAGGCCTTATATCTGTAAATCTCCTCTGCCCTCTGTCTATAATATCCACGTCCTACCTGTATTGAGGGGACCAGAACTGAACACAGTACCAAAAGTGAGGTCTAACTAAGGCCTTATATCTGTAAATCTCCTCTGCCCTCTGTCTATAGTATCCACGTCCTTCCTGTATTGAGGCGACCAGAACTGAACACAGTACCAAAAGTGAGGTCTAACTAAGGCCTTATATCTGTAAATCTCCTCTGCCCTCTGTCTATAGTATCCACGTCCTTCCTGTATTGAGGGGACCAGAACTGAACACAGTACCAAAAGTGAGGTCTAACTAAGTTGCTATATCTGTAAATCTCCTCTGTCCTCTGTCTATAGTATCCACGTCCTTCCTGTAGTGAGGCGACCAGAACTGAACACAGTACCAAAAGTGAGGTCTAACTAAGTTCCTATATCTGTAAATCTCCTCTGCCCTCTGTCTATAGTATCCACGTCCTTCCTGTATTGAGGGGACCAGAACTGAACACAGTAGCAAAAGTGAGGTCCAACTAAGTCCGTATATCTGTAAATCTCCTCTGCCCTCTGTCTGCAGTATCCACGTCCTTCCTGTATTGAGGGTACCAGAACTGAATTCAGTACCAAAAGTGAGGTCTAACTAAGGCCTTATATCTGTAAATCTCCTCTGCCCTCTGTCTATTTATTCACGTCCATCCTGTATTGAGGGGTCCAGCACTGAACACAGTACCAAAAGTGAGGTCTAAATAAGGCCTTATATCTGTAAATCTCCTTGCCCTCTGTCTATAGTATCCACGTCCATCCTGTATTGAGGGGACCAGAACTGAACACAGTACCAAAAGTGAGGTCTAACTAAGTCCTTACATCTGTAAATCTCCTCTGCCCTCTGTCTATAGAATCCACGTCCTTCCTGTATTGAGGGGACCAGAACTGAACACAGTAGCAAAAGTGAGGTCTTACTAAGGTCGTATATCTGTAAATCTCCTCTGCCCTCTGTCTATAGTATCCACGTCCTTCCTGTATTGAGGGGACCAGAACTGAACACAGTACCAAAAGTGAGGTCTAACTACGTCCTTATATCTGTAAAGCTCCTCTGCCCTCTGTCTGCAGTATCCACGTCCTTCCTGTATTGAGGGGTCCAGAATTGAATTCAGTACCAAAAGTGAGGTCTAACTAAGGCCTTATATCTGTAAATCTCCTCTGCCCTCTGTCTATTTATTCACGTCCATCCTGTATTGAGGGGTCCAGCACTGAACACAGTACCAAAAGTGAGGTCTAACTAAGGCCTTATATCTGTAAATCTCCTTGCCCTCTGTCTATAGTATCCACGTCCATCCTGTATTGAGGGGACCAGAACTGAACACAGTTCCAAAAGTGAGGTCTAACTAAGGCCTTATATCTGTAAATCTACTCTGCCCTCTGTCTATAGTATCCACGTCCTTCCAGTATTGAGGGGACCAGAACTGAACACAGTACCAAAAGTGAGGTCTCACTAAGGCCGTATATCTGTAAATGTTCTCTGCCCTCTGTCTATAGTATCCACGTCCTTCCTGTATTGAGGGGACCAGAACTGAACACAGTACCAAAAGTGAGGTCTAACCAAGGCCTTATATCTGTAAATCTTCTCTGCCCTCTGTCTATATTATCCACGTCCTTCCTGTATTGAGGGGACCAGAACTGAACACAGTACCAAAAGTGAGGTCTAACTAATGCCTTATATCTGTACATCTCCTCTGCCCTCTGTCTATAGTATCCACGTCTTTCCTGTATTGAGGGGACCAGAACTGAACTCAGTACCAAATGTGAGGTCTAACTAAGGCCTTATATCTGTAAATCTGTTCTGCCCGCTGTTTATATTATCCACGTCCATCCTGTATTGAGGGGACCAGAACTGAACACAGTACCAAAAGTGAGGTCTAACTAAGGCCTTATATCTGTAAATCTTCTCTGCCCTCTGTCTATATTATCCACGTCCATCCTGTATTGAGGGGACCAGAACTGAAAACAGTACCAAAAGTGAGGTCTAACTAAGTCCTTATATCTGTAAATCTTCTCTGCCCTCTGTCTGTAGTATACACGTCCTTCGTATATAGAGGGGACCAGAACTGAACACAGTACCAAAAGTCAGGTCTAACTAAGGTCTTATATCTGTAAATCTCGTCTGCCCTCTGTCTCTCATATCCATGTCCTTCCTGTATTGAGGGGACCAGAACTGAAGACAGTTCCAAAAGTGAGGTCTAACTAAGGCCTTATATCTGTAAATCTACTCTGCCCTCTGTCTATAGTATCCACGTCCTTCCAGTATTGAGGGGACCAGAACTGAACACAGTACCAAAAGTGAGGTCTCACTAAGTCCTTATATCTGTAAATCTCCTCTGCCCTCTGTCTATAGTATCCACGTCCTTCCTGTATTGAGGGGACCAGAACTGAACACAGTACCAAAAGTGAGGTCTCACTAAGTCCTTATATCTGTAAATCTCCTCTGCCCTCTGTCTGTAGTAACCACGTCCAACCTGTATTGAGGGGACCAGAATTGAACACAGTACCAAAAGTGAGGTCTCACTAAGTCCTTATATCTGTAAATCTCCTCTGCCCTCTGTATATAGTATCCATGTCCTTCCTGTATTGAGGGACCAGAACTGAACACAGTACCAAAAGTGAGGTCTCACTAAGTCCTTATATCTGTAAATCTCCTCTGCCCTCTGTCTGTAGTAACCACGTCCAACCTGTATTGAGGGGACCAGAATTGAACACAGTACCAAAAGTGAGGTCTCACTAAGTCCTTATATCTGTAAATCTCCTCTGCCCTCTGTATATAGTATCCATGTCCTTCCTGTATTGAGGGGACCAGAACTGAACACAGTACCAAAAGTGAGGTCTAACTAAGTCCTTATATCTGTAAATCTCCTCTGCCCTCTGTCTGTAGTAACCACGTCCAACCTGTATTGAGGGGACCAGAACTGAACACAGTACCAAAAGTGAGGTCTGACTAAGTCCTTATATCTGTAAATCTCCTCTGCCCTCTGTCTGTAGTATCCACGTCCATCCTGTATTGAGGGGACCAGAATTGAACACAGGACCAAAAGTGAGGTCTAACTAAGTTCTTATATCTGTAAATCTCCTCTGCCCTCTGTCTATAGTATCCACGTCCTTCCTGTATTGAGTGGACCAGAACTGAACACAGTAGCAAAAGTGAGGTCCAACTAAGTCCTTATATCTGTAAATCTCCTCTGCCCTCTGTCTATAGTATCCACGTCCTTCCTGTAGTGTGGCCACCAGAACTGAACACAGTACCAAAAGTGAGGTCTAACTAAGTTCCTATATCTGTAAATCTCCTCTGCCCTCTGTCTATAATATCCACGTCCTTCCAGTATTGAGGGGACCAGAACTGAACACAGTACCAAAAGTGAGGTCTCACTAAGGCCTTATATCTGTAAATCTCCTCTGCCCTCTGTCTATAGTTTCCACATCCTTCCTGTATTGAGGGACCAGAACTGAACACAGTACCAAAAGTGAGCTCTCACTAAGTCCTTATATCTGTAAATCTCCTCTGCCCTTTGTCTATAGTATCCACGTCCTTCCTGTATTGAGGGACCAGAACTGAACACAGTACCAAAAGTGAGGTCTAACTAAGGCCTTATATCTGTAAATCTCCTCTGCCCTCTGTCTATAGTATCCACGTCCTTCCTGTAGTGTGGCCACCAGAACTGAACACAGTACCAAAAGTGAGGTCTAACTAAGTTCCTATATCTGTAAATCTCCTCTGCCCTCTGTCTATAATATCCACGTCCTTCCAGTATTGAGGGGACCAGAACTGAACACAGTACCAAAAGTGAGGTCTCACTAAGGCCTTATATCTGTAAATCTCCTCTGCCCTCTGTCTATAGTTTCCACATCCTTCCTGTATTGAGGGACCAGAACTGAACACAGTACCAAAAGTGAGCTCTCACTAAGTCCTTATATCTGTAAATCTCCTCTGCCCTTTGTCTATAGTATCCACGTCCTTCCTGTATTGAGGGACCAGAACTGAACACAGTACCAAAAGTGAGGTCTCACTAAGTCCTTATATCTGTAAATCTCCTCTGCCCTCTGTATATAGTATCCACGTCCTTCCTGTATTGAGGGGACCAGAAGTGAACACAGTACCAAAAGTGAGGTCTAACTAAGTCCTTATATCTGTAAATCTCCTCTGCCCTCTGTCTGTAGTATCCACGTCCATCCTGTATTGAGGGGACCAGAATTGAACACAGGTCCAAAAGTGAGGTCTAACTAAGTTCTTATATCTGTAAATCTCCTCTGCCCTCTGTCTATAGTATCCACGTCCTTCCTGTATTGAGTGGACCAGAACTGAACACAGTAGCAAAAGTGAGGTCCAACTAAGTCCTTATATCTGTAAATCTCCTCTGCCCTCTGTCTCTCGTATCCATGTCCTTCCTGTATTGAGGGGACCAGAACTGAACACAGTACCAAAAGTGAGGTCTAACTAAGGCCTTATATCTGTAAATCTCCTCTGCCCTCTCTCTATATTATCCACGTCCATCCTGTATTGAGGGGACCAGAACTGAACACAGTACCAAAAGTGAGGTCTAACGAAGTCCTTATATCTGTAAATCTTCTCTGCCCTCTGTCTGTAGTATACACGTCCTTCGTATATAGAGGGGACCAGAACTGAACACAGTACCAAAAGTCAGGTCTAACTAAGGTCTTATATCTGTAAATCTCCTCTGCCCTCTGTCTCTCGTATCCATGTCCTTCCTGTATTGAGGGGACCAGAACTGAACACAGTACCAAAAGTGAGGTCTAACTAAGGCTTTATATCTGTAAATCTACTCTGCCCTCTGTCTATAGTATCCACGTCCTTCCTGTATTGAGGGGACCAGAATTGAACACAGGAGCAAAAGTGAGGTCTAACTAAGTTCTTATATCTGTAAATCTCCTCTGCCCTCTGTCTATAGTATCCACGTCCTTCCTGTATTGAGTGGACCAGAACTGAACACAGTAGCAAAAGTGAGGTCCAACTAAGTCCTTATATCTGTAAATCTCCTCTGCCCTCTGTCTATAGTATCCACGTCCTTCCTGTATTGAGGGGACCAGAACTGAAAACAGTACCAAAAGTGAGGTCTAACTAAGTTCCTATATCTGTAAATCTCCTCTGCCCTCTGTCTGCAGTATCCACGTCCTTCCTGTATTGAGGGGTCCAGAATTGAATGCAGTACCAAAAGTCAGGTCTAACTAATGCCTTATATCTGTAAATCTCCTCTGCCCTCTGTCTATAGTATCCACGTCCTTCCTGTAGTGAGGCGAACTGAACTGAACACAGTACCAAAAGTGAGGTCTAACTAAGTTCCTATATCTGTAAATCTCCTCTGCCCTCTGTCTATAGTATCCACGTCCTTCCTGTATTGAAGGGACCAGAACTGAACACAGTACCAAAAGTGAGGTCTAACTAAGGCCTTATATCTGTAAATCTCCTCTGCCCTCTGTCTATAGTATCCACGTCCTTCCTGTAATGAGGGGACCAGAACTGAACACAGCAGCAAAAGTGAAGTCCCACTAAGTCCTGATATCTGTAAATCTCCTCTGTCCTCTGTCTGCAGTATCCACGTCCTTCCTGTATTGAGGGGACCAGAATTGAATTCAGTTCCAGAAGTGAGGTCTAACTAAGTCCTTATATCTGTAAATCTCCTCTATCCTCTGTATATAGTATCCACGTCCATCCAGTATTGAGGGGTCCAGAACTGAACACAGTATCAAAAGTGAGGTCTAACTAAGGCCTTATATCTGTAAATCTCCTCTGCCCTCTGTCTATAGTATCCACGTCCTTCCTGTATTGAGGGACCAGAACTGAACACAGTACCAAAAGTGAGGTCTAACTAAGGCCTTATATCTGTAAATCTCCTCTGCCCTCTGTCTATAGTATCCACGACCTTCCTGTAGTGAGGCGATCAGAACTGAACACAGTACCAAAAGTGAGGTCTAACTAAGTTCCTATATCTGTAAATCTCCTCTGCCCTCTGTCTGCAGTATCCACGTCCTTCCTGTATTGAGGGGACCAGAATTGAATTCAGTACCAAAAGTGAGGTCTAACTAAGTCCTTATATCTGTAAATCTCCTCTATCCTCTGTATATAGTATCCACGTCCATCCTGTATTGAGGGGTCCAGAACTGAATACAGTACCAAAAGTGAGGTCTGACTAAATCCTTGTATCTGTAAATCTCCTCTGCCCTCTGTCTGTAGTATCCACGTCTATCCTGTATTGAGGGGACCAGAACTAAACACTGTACCAAACGTGAGGTCTAACTAAGGCCTTATATCTGTAAATCTCCTCTGCCCTCTGTCTATAGTATCCACGTCCTTCCTGTATTGAGGGGACCAGAACTGAACACAGTACCAAAAGTGAGGTCTAACTAACTTCCTATATCTGTAAATCTCCTCTGCCCTCTGTCTATAGTATCCACGTCTTTCCTGTATTGAGGGGTCCAGAACTGAACACAGTAGCAAAAGTGAGGTCTAACTGAGGCCTTATATCTGTAAATCTCCTCTGCCCTCTGTCTATAGTATCCACATCCTTCCTGTATTGATGGGACCAGAACTGAACACAGTACCAAAAGTGAGGTCTAACTAAGTCCTTACATCTGTAAATCTCCTCTGCCCTCTGTCTATAATATCCACGTCCTTCCTGTATTGATGGGACCAGAACTAAACACAGTACCAAAAGTGAGGTCTAACTAAGGCCTTATATCTGTAAATCTCCTCTGCCCTCTGTCTATTTATTCACGTCCATCCTGTATTGAGGGGTCCAGAACTGAACACAGTACCAAAAGTGAGGTCTAACTAAGGCCTTATATCTGTAAATCTCCTTGCCCTCTGTCTATAGTATCCACGTCCATCCTGTATTGAGGGGACCAGAACTGAACACAGTACCAAAAGTGAGGTCTAACTAAGTCCTTACATCTGTAAATCTCCTCTGCCCTCTGTCTATAATATCCACGTCCTTCCTGTATTGAGGGGACCAGAACTGAACACAGTACCAAAAGTGAGGTCTAACTAAGGCCTTATATCTGTAAATCTCCTCTGCCCTCTGTCTATAGTATCCACGTCCTTCCTGTAGTGAGGCGACCAGAACTGAACACAGTACCAAAAGTGAGGTCTAACTAAGTTCCTATATCTGTAAATCTCCTCTGCCCTCTGTCTATAGTATCCACGTCCTTCCTGTATTGAAGGGACCAGAACTGAACACAGTACCAAAAGTGAGGTCTAACTAAGGCCTTATATCTGTAAATCTCCTCTGCCCTCTGTCTATAGTATCCACATCCTTCCTGAATTGAGGGGACCAGATCTGAACAGAGTAGCAATAGTAAGGTCCCACTAAGTCCTTGTATCTGTAAATCTCCTCTGCCCTCTGTCTATAGTATCCACGTCCTTCCTGTATTGAGGGGATCAGAATTGAATTCAGTACCAAAATTGAGGTCTAACTAAGTCCTTATATCTGTAAATCTCCTCTATCCTCTGTATATAATCTCCACGTCCATCCTGTATTGAGGGGACCAGAGCTGAACACAGTAGCAAAAGTGAGGTCTTACTAACGTCGTATGTCTGTAAATCTCCTCTGCCCTCTGTCTATGGTATCCACGTCCTTCCAGTATTGAGGGGACCAGAACTGAACACAGTGCCAAAAGTGAGGTCTAACTAAGTCCTTATATCTGTAAATCTCCTCTGCCCTCTGTCTATGGTATCCACGTCCTTCCAGTATTGAGGGGACCAGAACTGAACACAGTGCCAAAAGTGAGGTCTAACTAAGGCCTTATATCTGTAAATCTCCTCTGCCCTCTGTCTATAGTATCCACATCCTATCTGTATTGAGGGGACCATAACTGAACACAGTACCAAAAGTGAGGACTAACTAAGGCCTTATATCTATAAATCTCCTCTGCCCTCTGTCTATAGAATCCACGTCCTTCCTGTAGTGAGGCGATCAGAACTGAACACAGTAGCAAAAGTGAGGTCTAACTAAGTTCCTATATCTGTAAATGTCCTCTGCCCTCTGTCTATAGTATCCACGTCTTTCCTGTATTGAGGGGACCAGAACTGAACACAGTACCAAAAGTGAGGTCTAACTGAGGCCTTATATCTGTAAATCTCCTCTGCCCTCTGTCTATATTTTCCATGTCCTTCCTGTATTGAGGGGACCAGAACTGAACACAGTACCAAAAGTGAGGTCTAACTAAGGCCTTATATCTGTAAATCTCCTCTGCCCTCTGTCTATGGTATCCACGTCCTTCCTGTATTGAGGGGACAAGAACTGAACACAGTACCAAAAGTGAGGTCTGACTAAGTCCTTGTATCTGTACATCTCCTCTGCCCTCTGTCTATGGTATCCACGTCCTTCCTGTATTGAGGGGACCAGAACTGAACACAGTAGCAAAAGTGAGGTCCAACTGAGTCCTTATATCTGTAAATCTCCTCTGCCCTCTGTCTGCAGTATCCACGTCCTTCCTGTATTGAGGGGTCCAGAATTGAATTCAGTACCAAAATTGAGGTCTAACTAAGTCTTTATATCTGTAAATCTCCTCTATCCTCTGTATATAGTATCCACGTCCATCCTGTATTGAGGGGACCAGAACTGAATACAGTACCAAAAGTGAGGTCTAACTAAGTTCCTATATCTGTAAATCTCCTCTGCCCTCTGTCTATAGTATCCACGTCCATCCTGTATTGAGGGGACCAGAACTGAACACAGTACCAAATGTGAGGTCTAACTAAGTCCTTATATCTTTAAATCTCCTCTATCCTCTGTATATAGTATCCACGTCCATCCTGTATTGAGGGGTCCAGAACTGAACACAGTACCAAAAGTGAGGTCTAACTAAGTCCTTATATCTGTAAATCTCCTCTGCCCTCTGTCTATTAAATCCACGTCCTTCCTGTATTGAGGGGACCAGAACTGAACACAGTAGCAAAAGTGAGGTCTAACTAAGTCCTTATATCTGTAAATCTTCTCTGCCCTCTGTCTGTAGTATATGACTTCCTTCGTATATAGAGGGGACCAGAACTGAACACAGTACCAAAACTCAGGTCTAACTAAGGTCTTATATCTGTAAATCTCCTCTGGCCTCTGTCTCTCGTATCCATGTCCTTCCTGTATTGAGGGGACCAGAACTGAACACAGTACCAAAAGTGAGGTCTAACTAAGGCCTTATATCTGTAAATCTACTCTGCCCTCTGTCTATAGTATCCCTGTCCTTCCAGTATTGAGGGGACCAGAACTGAACACAGGAGCAAAAGTGAGGTCCAACTAAGTCCTTATGTCTGTAAATCTCCTCTTCCCTCTGTCTATAGTATCCACGTCCTTCCTGTGTTGAGGGGACTAGAACTGAACTCAGTACCAAAAGTGATGTCCGACTATGTCCTTGTATCTGTAAATCTCCTCTGCCCTCTGTCTATAGTATCCATGTCCTTCCAGTGTTGAGGTGACGAGATCTGAACCCAGTACCAAAAGTGAAGTCTCACTAAGTCCTTATGTCTGTAAATCTCCTCTGCCCTCTGTCTATAGTATCCACGTCCTTCCTGTATTGAGGGGACCAGAACTGAACACAGTACCAAAAGTGAGGTCCAACTAAGTCCTTATATCTGTAAATCTCCTCTGCCCTCTGTCTGTAGTATACACGTCCTTCCTGTGTTGAGGGGACTAGAACTGAACACAGTACCAAAAGTGATGTCCGACTAAGTCCTTATATCTGTAAATCTCCTCTGCCCTCTGTCTATAGTATCCATTTCCTTCCAGTGTTGAGGTGACGAGAACTGAACCCAGTACCAAAAGTGAGGTCTAACTAAGGCCTTAGATCTGTAAATCTCCTCTGCCCTCTGTCTATAGTATCCACGTCCTTCCTGTATTGAGGGACCAGAACTGAACACAGTACCAAAAGTGAGATCTAACTAAGGCCTTATATCTGTAAATCTCCTCTGCCCTCTGTCTATAGTATCCACGTCCTTCCTGTATTGAGGGGACCAGAACTGAACACAGTACCAAAAGTGAGGTCTAACTAAGGCCTTATATCTGTAAATCTCCTCTGCCCTCTGTCTATAGTATCCACATCCTTCCTGTATTGAGGGACCAGAACTGAACACAGTACCAAAAGTGAGGTCTAACTAAGTCCTTATATCTGTAAATCTCCTCTGCCCTCTGTCTATAGTATCCATGTCCTTCCAGTATTGAGGTGACGAGAACTGAACCCAGTACCAAAAGTGAGGTCTAACTACGGCCTTATATCTGTATATCTCCTCTGCCCTCTGTCTATAGTATCCACGTCCTTCCTGTATTGAGGGGACCAGAACTAAACACAGTACCAAAAGTGAGGTCTGACTAAGCCCTTATATCTGTAAATCTCCTCTATCGTCTGTCTATAGTATGCACGTCCATCCTGTATTGAGGGGACCAGAACTAAACACAGTACCAAAAGTGAGGTCTAACTAAGGCCTTATATCTGTAAATCTCCTCTGCCCTCTGTCTATAGTATACACGTCCTTCCTGTATTGAGGGGACCAGAACTAAACACAGTACCAAAAGTGAGTTCCAACTAAGTCCTTATATCTGTTAATCTCCTCTGCCCTCTGTCTATAGTATCCACGTCCTTCCTGTATTGAGGGGACCAGAATTGAACACAGTACCAAAAGTGAGGTCTAACTAAGTTGCTATATCTGTAAATCTCCTCTGCCCTCTGTCTGTTGTATCCACGTCCATCCTGTATTGAGGGGACCAGAATTGAACACAGGGCCAAAAGTGAGGTCTAACTAAGTTCTTATATCTGTAAATCTCCTCTGCCCTCTGTCTATAGTATCCACGTCCTTCCTGTATTGAGTGGACCAGAACTGAACACAGGAGCAAAAGTGAGGTCCAACTAAGTCCTTATGTCTGTAAATCTCCTCTTCCCTCTGTCTATAGTATCCACGTCCTTCCTGTGTTGAGGGGACTAGAACTGAACTCAGTACCAAAAGTGATGTCCGACTAAGTCCTTATATCTGTAAATCTCCTCTGCCCTCTGTCTATAGTATCCACGTCATTCCTGTATTGAGGGGACCAGAACTGAACACAGTACCAAAAGTCTGGTCTAACTAAGGTCTTATATCTGTAAATCTCCTCTGCCCTCTGTCTCTCGTATCCATGTCCTTCCTGTATTGAGGGGACCAGAACTGAACACAGTACCAAAAGTGAGGTCTAACTAAGGCCTTATATCTCTAAATCTACTCTGCCCTCTGTCTATAGTATCCACGTCCTTCCAGTATTGAGGGGACCAGAACTGAACACAGTACCAAAAGTGAGGTCTAACTAAGGCCTTATATCTGTAAATCTGCTCTGCCCTCTGTCTATATTATCCATGTCCTTCCAGTATTGAGGTGACGAGTACAGAACCCAGTACCAAAAGTGAGGTCTAACTAAGGCCTTATATTTGTATATCTCCTCTGCCCTCTCTCTATAGTATCCATGTCCTTCCAGTATTGAGGTGACGAGAACTGAACCCAGTACCAAAAGTGAGGTCTAACTACGGCCTTATATCTGTATATCTCCTCTGCCCTATGTCTATAGTATCCACGTCCATCCTGTATTGAGGGGACCAGAACTGAACACAGTACCAAAAGTGATGTCTGACTAAGCCCTTATATCTGTAAATCTCCTCTATCCTCTGTCTATAGTATGCACGTCCATCCTGTATTGAGGGGACCAGAACTAAACACAGTACCAAAAGTGAGGTCTAACTAAGGCCTTATATCTGTAAATCTCCTCTGCCCTCTGTCTATAGTATCCACATCCTTCCTGTATTGAGGGGACCAGAACTGAACACAGTACCAAATGTGAGGTATAACTAAGTCCTTATATCTGTAAATCTACTCTGCCCTCTGTCTATAGTATCCACGTCCTTCCTGTATTGAGGCGATCAGAACTGAACACAGTGCCAAAAGTGAGGTCTAACTAAGTCCTTATATCTGTAAATCTCCTCTGCCGTCTGTCTATAGTATCCACGTCCATCCTGTATTGAGGGGACCAGAACTGAACACAGTACCAAAAGTGAGGTATAACTAAGTCCTTATATCTGTAAATCTCCTCTGCCCTCTGTCTATAGTATCCACGTCATTCCTGTATTGAGGGGACCAGAACTGAACACAGTACCAAAAGTGATGTCCAACTAAGTCCTTATATCTATAAATCTCCTCTGCCCTCTGTCTATAGTATCCATGTCCTTCCAGTATTGAGGGGAGCAGAACTGAACACAGTACCAAAAGTCAGGTCTAACTAAGGCCTTATATCTGTAAATCTCCTCTGCCCTCTGTCTATAGTATCCATGTCCTTCCAGTATTGAGGGACCAGAACTGAACACAGTACCAAAAGTGAGGTCTCACTAAGTCCTTATATCTGTAAATCTCCTCTGCCCTCTGTCTGTAGTATCCACGTCCATCCTGTATTGAGGGGACCAGAATTGAACACAGTACCAAAAGTGAGGTCTAACTAAGTTCTTATATCTGTAAATCTCCTCTGCCCTCTGTCTATAGTATCCACGTCCTTCCTGTATTGAGTGGACCAGAACTGAACACAGTAGCAAAAGTGATGTCCAACTAAGTCCTTATATCTGTAAATCTCCTCTGCCCTCTGTCTATAGTGTCCACGTCCATCCGGTATTGAGGGGACCAGAATTGAATTCAGTTCCAAAAGTGAGGTCTAACTAAGTCCTTATATCTGTAAATCTCCTCTATCTGTATATAGTATCCACGTCCATCCTGTATTGAGGGGACCAGAACTGAACACAATACCAAAAGTGATGTCTGACTAAGCCCTTATATCTGTAAATCTCCTCTGCCCTCTGTCTATAGTATCGACGTCCTTCCTTTATTGAGGGGACCAGAACTGAACACAGTACCAAAAGTGAGATCTAACTAAGGCCTTATATCTGTAAATCTCCTCTGCCCTCTGTCTCTCGTATCCATGTCCTTCGTATATAGAGGGGACCAGAACTGAACACAGTACCAAAAGTCAGGTCTAACTAAGGTCTTATATCTGTAAATCTCCTCTGCCCTCTGTCTCTCGTATCCATGTCCTTCCTGTATTGAGGGGACCAGAACTGAACACAGTACCAAAAGTGAGGTCTAACTAAGTCCTTATATCTGTAAATCTCCTCTGCACTCTGTCTATAGTATCCACGTCCTTCCTGTATTGAGGCGACCAGAACTGAACACAGTACCAAAAGTGAGATCTAACTAAGGCCTTATATCTGTAAATCTCCTCTGCCCTCTGTCTATAGTATCCACGTCATTCCTGTATTGAGGGGACCAGAACTGAACACAGTACCAAGAGTGAGGTCCAACTAAGTCCTTATATCTGTAAATCTCCTCTGCCCTCTGTCTATAGTATCCATGTCCTTCCAGTATTGAGGGGACCAGAACTGAACACAGTACCAAAAGTGAGGTCTAACTAAGGCCTTATATCTGTAAATCTCCTCTGCCCTCTGTCTATATTATCCACGTCCATCCTGTATTGAGGGGACCAGAACTGAACACAGTACCAAAAGTGAGGTCTAACTAAGTCCTTATGTCTGTAAATCTCCTCTTCCCTCTGTCTATAGTATCCACGTCCTTCCTGTGTTGAGGGGACTAGAACTGAACTCAGTACCAAAAGTGATGTCCGACTAAGTCATTATATCTGTAAATCTCCTCTGCCCTCTGTCTATAGTATCCACGTCATTCCTGTATTGAGGGGACCAGAACTGAACACAGTACCAAAAGTCTGGTCTAACTAAGGTCTTATATCTGTAAATCTCCTCTGCCCTCTGTCTGTAGTATCCACGTCTATCCTGTATTGAGGGGACCAGAACTAAACACTGTACCAAAAGTGAGGTCTAACTAAGTCCTTATATCTGTAAATCTTCTCTGCCCTCTGTCTGTAGTATACACGTCCTTCGTATATAGAGGGGACCAGAACTGAACACAGTACCAAAAGTCAGGTCTAACTAAGGTCTTATATCTGTAAATCTCCTCTGCCCTCTGTCTCTCGTATCCATGTCCTTCCTGTATTGAGGGGACCAGAACTGAACACAGTTCCAAAAGTGAGGTCTAACTAAGGCCTTATATCTGTAAATCTACTCTGCCCTCTGTCTATAGTATCCACGTCCTTCCAGTATTGAGGGGACCAGAACTGAACACAGTACCAAAAGTGAGGTCTCACTAAGGCCGTATATCTGTAAATGTTCTCTGCCCTCTGTCTATAGTATCCACGTCCTTCCTGTATTGAGGGGACCAGAACTGAACACAGTACCAAAAGTGAGGTCTAACCAAGGCCTTATATCTGTAAATCTTCTCTGCCCTCTGTCTATATTATCCACGTCCTTCCTGTATTGAGGGGACCAGAACTGAACACAGTACCAAAAGTGAGGTCTAACTAATGCCTTATATCTGTACATCTCCTCTGCCCTCTGTCTATAGTATCCACGTCCTTCCTGTATTGAGGGGACCAGAACTGAACTCAGTACCAAATGTGAGGTCTAACTAAGGCCTTATATCTGTAAATCTTTTCTGCCCTCTGTGTATATTATCCACGTCCATCCTGTATTGAGGGGACCAGAACTGAACACAGTACCAAAAGTGAGGTCTAACTAAGGCCTTATATCTGTAAATCTTCTCTGCCCTCTGTCTATATTATCCACGTCCATCCTGTATTGAGGGGACCAGAACTGAAAACAGTACCAAAAGTGAGGTCTAACTAAGTCCTTATATCTGTAAATCTTCTCTGCCCTCTGTCTGTAGTATACACGTCCTTCGTATATAGAGGGGACCAGAACTGAACACAGTACCAAAAGTCAGGTCTAACTAAGGTCTTATATCTGTAAATCTCGTCTGCCCTCTGTCTCTCATATCCATGTCCTTCCTGTATTGAGGGGACCAGAACTGAAGACAGTTCCAAAAGTGAGGTCTAACTAAGGCCTTATATCTGTAAATCTACTCTGCCCTCTGTCTATAGTATCCACGTCCTTCCAGTATTGAGGGGACCAGAACTGAACACAGTACCAAAAGTGAGGTCTCACTAAGTCCTTATATCTGTAAATCTCCTCTGCCCTCTGTCTATAGTATCCACGTCCTTCCTGTATTGAGGGGACCAGAACTGAACACAGTACCAAAAGTGAGGTCTAACTAAGTTCCTATATCTGTAAATCTCCTCTGCCCTCTGTCTATAATATCCACGTCCTTCCAGTATTGAGGGGACCAGAACTGAACACAGTACCAAAAGTGAGGTCTCACTAAGGCCTTATATCTGTAAATCTCCTCTGCCCTCTGTCTATAGTATCCACATCCTTCCTGTATTGAGGGACCAGAACTGAACACAGTACCAAAAGTGAGGTCTCACTAAGTCCTTATATCTGTAAATCTCCTCTGCCCTCTGTCTATAGTATCCACGTCCTTCCTGTATTGAGGGACCAGAACTGAACACAGTACCAAAAGTGAGGTCTCACTAAGTCCTTATATCTGTAAATCTCCTTTGCCCTCTGTATATAGTATCCATGTCCTTCCTGTATTGAGGGGACCAGAACTGAACACAGTACCAAAAGTGAGGTCTAACTAAGTCCTTATATCTGTAAATCTCCTCTACCCTCTGTCTGTAGTAACCACGTCCAACCTGTATTGAGGGGACCAGAATTGAACACAGGACCAAAAGTGAGGTCTAACTAAGTTCTTATATCTGTAAATCTCCTCTGCCCTCTGTCTATAGTATCCACGTCCTTCCTGTATTGAGTGGACCATAACTGAACACAGTAGCAAAAGTGAGGTCCAACTAAGTCCTTATATCTGTATATCTCCTCTGCCCTCTGTCTCTCGTATCCATGTCCTTCCTGTATTGAGGGGACCAGAACTGAACACAGTACCAAAAGTGAGGTCTTACTAAGGCCGTATATCTGTAAATGTTCTCTGCCCTCTGTCTATATTATCCACGTCCATCCTGTATTGAGGGGACCAGAAATGAACACAGTACCAAAAGTGAGGTCTAACAAAGTCCTTATATCTGTAAATCTTCTCTGCCATCTGTCTGTAGTATACACGCCCTTCGTATATAGAGGGGACCAGAACTGAACACAGTACCAAAAGTCAGGTCTAACTAAGGTCTTATATCTGTAAATCTCCTCTGCCCTCTGTCTCTCGTATCCATGTCCTTCCTGTATTGAGGGGACCAGTACTGAACACAGTACCAAAAGTGAGGTCTAACTAAGGCCTTATATCTGTAAATCTACTCTGCCCTCTGTCCATAGTATCGACGTCCTTCCAGTATTGAGGGGACCAGAACTGAACACAGTACCAAAAGTGAGGTCTGACTAAGTCCTTATATCTGTAAATCTCCTCTGCCCTCTGTCTGTAGTATCCACGTCCATCCTGTATTGAGGGGACCAGAATTGAACACAGGACCAAAAGTGAGGTCTAACTAAGTTCTTATATCTGTAAATCTCCTCTGCCCTCTGTCTATAGTATCCACGTCCTTCCTGTATTGAGTGGACCAGAACTGAACACAGTAGCAAAAGTGAGGTCCAACTAAGTCCTTATATCTGTAAATCTCCTCTGCCCTCTGTCTATAGTATCCACGTCCTTCCTGTAGTGTGGCCACCAGAACTGAACACAGTACCAAAAGTGAGGTCTAACTAAGTTCCTATATCTGTAAATCTCCTCTGCCCTCTGTCTATAATATCCACGTCCTTCCAGTATTGAGGGGACCAGAACTGAACACAGTACCAAAAGTGAGGTCTCACTAAGGCCTTATATCTGTAAATCTCCTCTGCCCTCTGTCTATAGTTTCCACATCCTTCCTGTATTGAGGGACCAGAACTGAACACAGTACCAAAAGTGAGCTCTCACTAAGTCCTTATATCTGTAAATCTCCTCTGCCCTTTGTCTATAGTATCCACGTCCTTCCTGTATTGAGGGACCAGAACTGAACACAGTACCAAAAGTGAGGTCTAACTAAGGCCTTATATCTGTAAATCTCCTCTGCCCTCTGTCTATAGTATCCACGTCCTTCCTGTAGTGTGGCCACCAGAACTGAACACAGTACCAAAAGTGAGGTCTAACTAAGTTCCTATATCTGTAAATCTCCTCTGCCCTCTGTCTATAATATCCACGTCCTTCCAGTATTGAGGGGACCAGAACTGAACACAGTACGAAAAGTGAGGTCTCACTAAGGCCTTATATCTGTAAATCTCCTCTGCCCTCTGTCTATAGTTTCCACATCCTTCCTGTATTGAGGGACCAGAACTGAACACAGTACCAAAAGTGAGCTCTCACTAAGTCCTTATATCTGTAAATCTCCTCTGCCCTTTGTCTATAGTATCCACGTCCTTCCTGTATTGAGGGACCAGAACTGAACACAGTACCAAAAGTGAGGTCTCACTAAGACCTTATATCTGTAATTCTCCTCTGCCCTCTGTATATAGTATCCACGTCCTTCCTGTATTGAGGGGACCAGAAGTGAACACAGTACCAAAAGTGAGGTCTAACTAAGTCCTTATATCTGTAAATCTCCTCTGCCCTCTGTCTGTAGTATCCACGTCCATCCTGTATTGAGGGGACCAGAATTGAACACAGGTCCAAAAGTGAGGTCTAACTAAGTTCTTATATCTGTAAATCTCCTCTGCCCTCTGTCTATAGTATCCACGTCCTTCCTGTATTGAGGGGACCAGAACTGAACACAGTACCAAAAGTCTGGTCTAACTAAGGTCTTATATCTGTAAATCTCCTCTGCCCTCTGTCTGTAGTATCCACGTCTATCCTGTATTGAGGGGACCAGAACTAAACACTGTACCAAAAGTGAGGTCTAACTAAGTCCTTATATCTGTAAATCTTCTCTGCCCTCTGTCTGTAGTATACACGTCCTTCGTATATAGAGGGGACCAGAACTGAACACAGTACCAAAAGTCAGGTCTAACTAAGGTCTTATATCTGTAAATCTCCTCTGCCCTCTGTCTCTCGTATCCATGTCCTTCCTGTATTGAGGGGACCAGAACTGAACACAGTTCCAAAAGTGAGGTCTAACTAAGGCCTTATATCTGTAAATCTACTCTGCCCTCTGTCTATAGTATCCACGTCCTTCCAGTATTGAGGGGACCAGAACTGAACACAGTACCAAAAGTGAGGTCTCACTAAGGCCGTATATCTGTAAATGTTCTCTGCCCTCTGTCTATAGTATCCACGTCCTTCCTGTATTGAGGGGACCAGAACTGAACACAGTACCAAAAGTGAGGTCTAACCAAGGCCTTATATCTGTAAATCTTCTCTGCCCTCTGTCTATATTATCCACGTCCTTCCTGTATTGAGGGGACCAGAACTGAACACAGTACCAAAAGTGAGGTCTAACTAATGCCTTATATCTGTACATCTCCTCTGCCCTCTGTCTATAGTATCCACGTCCTTCCTGTATTGAGGGGACCAGAACTGAACTCAGTACCAAATGTGAGGTCTAACTAAGGCCTTATATCTGTAAATCTTTTCTGCCCTCTGTGTATATTATCCACGTCCATCCTGTATTGAGGGGACCAGAACTGAACACAGTACCAAAAGTGAGGTCTAACTAAGGCCTTATATCTGTAAATCTTCTCTGCCCTCTGTCTATATTATCCACGTCCATCCTGTATTGAGGGGACCAGAACTGAAAACAGTACCAAAAGTGAGGTCTAACTAAGTCCTTATATCTGTAAATCTTCTCTGCCCTCTGTCTGTAGTATACACGTCCTTCGTATATAGAGGGGACCAGAACTGAACACAGTACCAAAAGTCAGGTCTAACTAAGGTCTTATATCTGTAAATCTCGTCTGCCCTCTGTCTCTCATATCCATGTCCTTCCTGTATTGAGGGGACCAGAACTGAAGACAGTTCCAAAAGTGAGGTCTAACTAAGGCCTTATATCTGTAAATCTACTCTGCCCTCTGTCTATAGTATCCACGTCCTTCCAGTATTGAGGGGACCAGAACTGAACACAGTACCAAAAGTGAGGTCTCACTAAGTCCTTATATCTGTAAATCTCCTCTGCCCTCTGTCTATAGTATCCACGTCCTTCCTGTATTGAGGGGACCAGAACTGAACACAGTACCAAAAGTGAGGTCTAACTAAGTTCCTATATCTGTAAATCTCCTCTGCCCTCTGTCTATAATATCCACGTCCTTCCAGTATTGAGGGGACCAGAACTGAACACAGTACCAAAAGTGAGGTCTCACTAAGGCCTTATATCTGTAAATCTCCTCTGCCCTCTGTCTATAGTATCCACATCCTTCCTGTATTGAGGGACCAGAACTGAACACAGTACCAAAAGTGAGGTCTCACTAAGTCCTTATATCTGTAAATCTCCTCTGCCCTCTGTCTATAGTATCCACGTCCT
Organism: Hemitrygon akajei; assembly: GCF_048418815.1. Lineage (NCBI taxonomy): Eukaryota > Metazoa > Chordata > Chondrichthyes > Myliobatiformes > Dasyatidae > Hemitrygon > Hemitrygon akajei. The sequence continues at coordinate 61,893,452 of NC_133149.1, forward strand.
TCCTGTATTGAGGGACCAGAACTGAACACAGTACCAAAAGTGAGGTCTCACTAAGTCCTTATATCTGTAAATCTCCTTTGCCCTCTGTATATAGTATCCATGTCCTTCCTGTATTGAGGGGACCAGAACTGAACACAGTACCAAAAGTGAGGTCTAACTAAGTCCTTATATCTGTAAATCTCCTCTACCCTCTGTCTGTAGTAACCACGTCCAACCTGTATTGAGGGGACCAGAATTGAACACAGGACCAAAAGTGAGGTCTAACTAAGTTCTTATATCTGTAAATCTCCTCTGCCCTCTGTCTATAGTATCCACGTCCTTCCTGTATTGAGTGGACCATAACTGAACACAGTAGCAAAAGTGAGGTCCAACTAAGTCCTTATATCTGTATATCTCCTCTGCCCTCTGTCTCTCGTATCCATGTCCTTCCTGTATTGAGGGGACCAGAACTGAACACAGTACCAAAAGTGAGGTCTAACTAAGGCCGTATATCTGTAAATGTTCTCTGCCCTCTGTCTATATTATCCACGTCCATCCTGTATTGAGGGGACCAGAAATGAACACAGTACCAAAAGTGAGGTCTAACAAAGTCCTTATATCTGTAAATCTTCTCTGCCATCTGTCTGTAGTATACACGCCCTTCGTATATAGAGGGGACCAGAACTGAACACAGTACCAAAAGTCAGGTCTGACTAAGTCCTTATATCTGTAAATCTCCTCTGCCCTCTGTCTGTAGTATCCACGTCCATCCTGTATTGAGGGGACCAGAATTGAACACAGGACCAAAAGTGAGGTCTAACTAAGTTCTTATATCTGTAAATCTCCTCTGCCCTCTGTCTATAGTATCCACGTCCTTCCTGTATTGAGTGGACCAGAACTGAACACAGTAGCAAAAGTGAGGTCCAACTAAGTCCTTATATCTGTAAATCTCCTCTGCCCTCTGTCTATAGTATCCACGTCCTTCCTGTAGTGTGGCCACCAGAACTGAACACAGTACCAAAAGTGAGGTCTAACTAAGTTCCTATATCTGTAAATCTCCTCTGCCCTCTGTCTATAATATCCACGTCCTTCCAGTATTGAGGGGACCAGAACTGAACACAGTACCAAAAGTGAGGTCTCACTAAGGCCTTATATCTGTAAATCTCCTCTGCCCTCTGTCTATAGTTTCCACATCCTTCCTGTATTGAGGGACCAGAACTGAACACAGTACCAAAAGTGAGCTCTCACTAAGTCCTTATATCTGTAAATCTCCTCTGCCCTTTGTCTATAGTATCCACGTCCTTCCTGTATTGAGGGACCAGAACTGAACACAGTACCAAAAGTGAGGTCTAACTAAGGCCTTATATCTGTAAATCTCCTCTGCCCTCTGTCTATAGTATCCACGTCCTTCCTGTAGTGTGGCCACCAGAACTGAACACAGTACCAAAAGTGAGGTCTAACTAAGTTCCTATATCTGTAAATCTCGTCTGCCCTCTGTCTCTCATATCCATGTCCTTCCTGTATTGAGGGGACCAGAACTGAAGACAGTTCCAAAAGTGAGGTCTAACTAAGGCCTTATATCTGTAAATCTACTCTGCCCTCTGTCTATAGTATCCACGTCCTTCCAGTATTGAGGGGACCAGAACTGAACACAGTACCAAAAGTGAGGTCTCACTAAGTCCTTATATCTGTAAATCTCCTCTGCCCTCTGTCTATAGTATCCACGTCCTTCCTGTATTGAGGGGACCAGAACTGAACACAGTACCAAAAGTGAGGTCTAACTAAGTTCCTATATCTGTAAATCTCCTCTGCCCTCTGTCTATAATATCCACGTCCTTCCAGTATTGAGGGGACCAGAACTGAACACAGTACCAAAAGTGAGGTCTCACTAAGGCCTTATATCTGTAAATCTCCTCTGCCCTCTGTCTATAGTATCCACATCCTTCCTGTATTGAGGGACCAGAACTGAACACAGTACCAAAAGTGAGGTCTCACTAAGTCCTTATATCTGTAAATCTCCTCTGCCCTCTGTCTATAGTATCCACGTCCTTCCTGTATTGAGGGACCAGAACTGAACACAGTACCAAAAGTGAGGTCTCACTAAGTCCTTATATCTGTAAATCTCCTTTGCCCTCTGTATATAGTATCCATGTCCTTCCTGTATTGAGGGGACCAGAACTGAACACAGTACCAAAAGTGAGGTCTAACTAAGTCCTTATATCTGTAAATCTCCTCTACCCTCTGTCTGTAGTAACCACGTCCAACCTGTATTGAGGGGACCAGAATTGAACACAGGACCAAAAGTGAGGTCTAACTAAGTTCTTATATCTGTAAATCTCCTCTGCCCTCTGTCTATAGTATCCACGTCCTTCCTGTATTGAGTGGACCATAACTGAACACAGTAGCAAAAGTGAGGTCCAACTAAGTCCTTATATCTGTATATCTCCTCTGCCCTCTGTCTCTCGTATCCATGTCCTTCCTGTATTGAGGGGACCAGAACTGAACACAGTACCAAAAGTGAGGTCTTACTAAGGCCGTATATCTGTAAATGTTCTCTGCCCTCTGTCTATATTATCCACGTCCATCCTGTATTGAGGGGACCAGAAATGAACACAGTACCAAAAGTGAGGTCTAACAAAGTCCTTATATCTGTAAATCTTCTCTGCCATCTGTCTGTAGTATACACGCCCTTCGTATATAGAGGGGACCAGAACTGAACACAGTACCAAAAGTCAGGTCTAACTAAGGTCTTATATCTGTAAATCTCCTCTGCCCTCTGTCTCTCGTATCCATGTCCTTCCTGTATTGAGGGGACCAGTACTGAACACAGTACCAAAAGTGAGGTCTAACTAAGGCCTTATATCTGTAAATCTACTCTGCCCTCTGTCCATAGTATCGACGTCCTTCCAGTATTGAGGGGACCAGAACTGAACACAGTACCAAAAGTGAGGTCTGACTAAGTCCTTATATCTGTAAATCTCCTCTGCCCTCTGTCTGTAGTATCCACGTCCATCCTGTATTGAGGGGACCAGAATTGAACACAGGACCAAAAGTGAGGTCTAACTAAGTTCTTATATCTGTAAATCTCCTCTGCCCTCTGTCTATAGTATCCACGTCCTTCCTGTATTGAGTGGACCAGAACTGAACACAGTAGCAAAAGTGAGGTCCAACTAAGTCCTTATATCTGTAAATCTCCTCTGCCCTCTGTCTATAGTATCCACGTCCTTCCTGTAGTGTGGCCACCAGAACTGAACACAGTACCAAAAGTGAGGTCTAACTAAGTTCCTATATCTGTAAATCTCCTCTGCCCTCTGTCTATAATATCCACGTCCTTCCAGTATTGAGGGGACCAGAACTGAACACAGTACCAAAAGTGAGGTCTCACTAAGGCCTTATATCTGTAAATCTCCTCTGCCCTCTGTCTATAGTTTCCACATCCTTCCTGTATTGAGGGACCAGAACTGAACACAGTACCAAAAGTGAGCTCTCACTAAGTCCTTATATCTGTAAATCTCCTCTGCCCTTTGTCTATAGTATCCACGTCCTTCCTGTATTGAGGGACCAGAACTGAACACAGTACCAAAAGTGAGGTCTAACTAAGGCCTTATATCTGTAAATCTCCTCTGCCCTCTGTCTATAGTATCCACGTCCTTCCTGTAGTGTGGCCACCAGAACTGAACACAGTACCAAAAGTGAGGTCTAACTAAGTTCCTATATCTGTAAATCTCCTCTGCCCTCTGTCTATAATATCCACGTCCTTCCAGTATTGAGGGGACCAGAACTGAACACAGTACGAAAAGTGAGGTCTCACTAAGGCCTTATATCTGTAAATCTCCTCTGCCCTCTGTCTATAGTTTCCACATCCTTCCTGTATTGAGGGACCAGAACTGAACACAGTACCAAAAGTGAGCTCTCACTAAGTCCTTATATCTGTAAATCTCCTCTGCCCTTTGTCTATAGTATCCACGTCCTTCCTGTATTGAGGGACCAGAACTGAACACAGTACCAAAAGTGAGGTCTCACTAAGACCTTATATCTGTAATTCTCCTCTGCCCTCTGTATATAGTATCCACGTCCTTCCTGTATTGAGGGGACCAGAAGTGAACACAGTACCAAAAGTGAGGTCTAACTAAGTCCTTATATCTGTAAATCTCCTCTGCCCTCTGTCTGTAGTATCCACGTCCATCCTGTATTGAGGGGACCAGAATTGAACACAGGTCCAAAAGTGAGGTCTAACTAAGTTCTTATATCTGTAAATCTCCTCTGCCCTCTGTCTATAGTATCCACGTCCTTCCTGTATTGAGGGGACCAGAACTGAACACAGTACCAAAAGTCTGGTCTAACTAAGGTCTTATATCTGTAAATCTCCTCTGCCCTCTGTCTGTAGTATCCACGTCTATCCTGTATTGAGGGGACCAGAACTAAACACTGTACCAAAAGTGAGGTCTAACTAAGTCCTTATATCTGTAAATCTTCTCTGCCCTCTGTCTGTAGTATACACGTCCTTCGTATATAGAGGGGACCAGAACTGAACACAGTACCAAAAGTCAGGTCTAACTAAGGTCTTATATCTGTAAATCTCCTCTGCCCTCTGTCTCTCGTATCCATGTCCTTCCTGTATTGAGGGGACCAGAACTGAACACAGTTCCAAAAGTGAGGTCTAACTAAGGCCTTATATCTGTAAATCTACTCTGCCCTCTGTCTATAGTATCCACGTCCTTCCAGTATTGAGGGGACCAGAACTGAACACAGTACCAAAAGTGAGGTCTCACTAAGGCCGTATATCTGTAAATGTTCTCTGCCCTCTGTCTATAGTATCCACGTCCTTCCTGTATTGAGGGGACCAGAACTGAACACAGTACCAAAAGTGAGGTCTAACCAAGGCCTTATATCTGTAAATCTTCTCTGCCCTCTGTCTATATTATCCACGTCCTTCCTGTATTGAGGGGACCAGAACTGAACACAGTACCAAAAGTGAGGTCTAACTAATGCCTTATATCTGTACATCTCCTCTGCCCTCTGTCTATAGTATCCACGTCCTTCCTGTATTGAGGGGACCAGAACTGAACTCAGTACCAAATGTGAGGTCTAACTAAGGCCTTATATCTGTAAATCTTTTCTGCCCTCTGTGTATATTATCCACGTCCATCCTGTATTGAGGGGACCAGAACTGAACACAGTACCAAAAGTGAGGTCTAACTAAGGCCTTATATCTGTAAATCTTCTCTGCCCTCTGTCTATATTATCCACGTCCATCCTGTATTGAGGGGACCAGAACTGAAAACAGTACCAAAAGTGAGGTCTAACTAAGTCCTTATATCTGTAAATCTTCTCTGCCCTCTGTCTGTAGTATACACGTCCTTCGTATATAGAGGGGACCAGAACTGAACACAGTACCAAAAGTCAGGTCTAACTAAGGTCTTATATCTGTAAATCTCGTCTGCCCTCTGTCTCTCATATCCATGTCCTTCCTGTATTGAGGGGACCAGAACTGAAGACAGTTCCAAAAGTGAGGTCTAACTAAGGCCTTATATCTGTAAATCTACTCTGCCCTCTGTCTATAGTATCCACGTCCTTCCAGTATTGAGGGGACCAGAACTGAACACAGTACCAAAAGTGAGGTCTCACTAAGTCCTTATATCTGTAAATCTCCTCTGCCCTCTGTCTATAGTATCCACGTCCTTCCTGTATTGAGGGGACCAGAACTGAACACAGTACCAAAAGTGAGGTCTAACTAAGTTCCTATATCTGTAAATCTCCTCTGCCCTCTGTCTATAATATCCACGTCCTTCCAGTATTGAGGGGACCAGAACTGAACACAGTACCAAAAGTGAGGTCTCACTAAGGCCTTATATCTGTAAATCTCCTCTGCCCTCTGTCTATAGTATCCACATCCTTCCTGTATTGAGGGACCAGAACTGAACACAGTACCAAAAGTGAGGTCTCACTAAGTCCTTATATCTGTAAATCTCCTCTGCCCTCTGTCTATAGTATCCACGTCCTTCCTGTATTGAGGGACCAGAACTGAACACAGTACCAAAAGTGAGGTCTCACTAAGTCCTTATATCTGTAAATCTCCTTTGCCCTCTGTATATAGTATCCATGTCCTTCCTGTATTGAGGGGACCAGAACTGAACACAGTACCAAAAGTGAGGTCTAACTAAGTCCTTATATCTGTAAATCTCCTCTACCCTCTGTCTGTAGTAACCACGTCCAACCTGTATTGAGGGGACCAGAATTGAACACAGGACCAAAAGTGAGGTCTAACTAAGTTCTTATATCTGTAAATCTCCTCTGCCCTCTGTCTATAGTATCCACGTCCTTCCTGTATTGAGTGGACCATAACTGAACACAGTAGCAAAAGTGAGGTCCAACTAAGTCCTTATATCTGTATATCTCCTCTGCCCTCTGTCTCTCGTATCCATGTCCTTCCTGTATTGAGGGGACCAGAACTGAACACAGTACCAAAAGTGAGGTCTAACTAAGGCCGTATATCTGTAAATGTTCTCTGCCCTCTGTCTATATTATCCACGTCCATCCTGTATTGAGGGGACCAGAAATGAACACAGTACCAAAAGTGAGGTCTAACAAAGTCCTTATATCTGTAAATCTTCTCTGCCATCTGTCTGTAGTATACACGCCCTTCGTATATAGAGGGGACCAGAACTGAACACAGTACCAAAAGTCAGGTCTGACTAAGTCCTTATATCTGTAAATCTCCTCTGCCCTCTGTCTGTAGTATCCACGTCCATCCTGTATTGAGGGGACCAGAATTGAACACAGGACCAAAAGTGAGGTCTAACTAAGTTCTTATATCTGTAAATCTCCTCTGCCCTCTGTCTATAGTATCCACGTCCTTCCTGTATTGAGTGGACCAGAACTGAACACAGTAGCAAAAGTGAGGTCCAACTAAGTCCTTATATCTGTAAATCTCCTCTGCCCTCTGTCTATAGTATCCACGTCCTTCCTGTAGTGTGGCCACCAGAACTGAACACAGTACCAAAAGTGAGGTCTAACTAAGTTCCTATATCTGTAAATCTCCTCTGCCCTCTGTCTATAATATCCACGTCCTTCCAGTATTGAGGGGACCAGAACTGAACACAGTACCAAAAGTGAGGTCTCACTAAGGCCTTATATCTGTAAATCTCCTCTGCCCTCTGTCTATAGTTTCCACATCCTTCCTGTATTGAGGGACCAGAACTGAACACAGTACCAAAAGTGAGCTCTCACTAAGTCCTTATATCTGTAAATCTCCTCTGCCCTTTGTCTATAGTATCCACGTCCTTCCTGTATTGAGGGACCAGAACTGAACACAGTACCAAAAGTGAGGTCTAACTAAGGCCTTATATCTGTAAATCTCCTCTGCCCTCTGTCTATAGTATCCACGTCCTTCCTGTAGTGTGGCCACCAGAACTGAACACAGTACCAAAAGTGAGGTCTAACTAAGTTCCTATATCTGTAAATCTCCTCTGCCCTCTGTCTATAATATCCACGTCCTTCCAGTATTGAGGGGACCAGAACTGAACACAGTACGAAAAGTGAGGTCTCACTAAGGCCTTATATCTGTAAATCTCCTCTGCCCTCTGTCTATAGTTTCCACATCCTTCCTGTATTGAGGGACCAGAACTGAACACAGTACCAAAAGTGAGCTCTCACTAAGTCCTTATATCTGTAAATCTCCTCTGCCCTTTGTCTATAGTATCCACGTCCTTCCTGTATTGAGGGACCAGAACTGAACACAGTACCAAAAGTGAGGTCTCACTAAGACCTTATATCTGTAAATCTCCTCTGCCCTCTGTATATAGTATCCACGTCCTTCCTGTATTGAGGGGACCAGAAGTGAACACAGTACCAAAAGTGAGGTCTAACTAAGTCCTTATATCTGTAAATCTCCTCTGCCCTCTGTCTGTAGTATCCACGTCCATCCTGTATTGAGGGGACCAGAATTGAACACAGGTCCAAAAGTGAGGTCTAACTAAGTTCTTATATCTGTAAATCTCCTCTGCCCTCTGTCTATAGTATCCACGTCCTTCCTGTATTGAGTGGACCAGAACTGAACACAGTAGCAAAAGTGAGGTCCAACTAAGTCCTTATATCTGTAAATCTCCTCTGCCCTCTGTCTCTCGTATCCATGTCCTTCCTGTATTGAGGGGACCAGAACTGAACACAGTACCAAAAGTGAGGTCTAACTAAGGCCTTATATCTGTAAATCTCCTCTGCCCTCTCTCTATATTATCCACGTCCATCCTGTATTGAGGGGACCAGAACTGAACACAGTACCAAAAGTGAGGTCTAACGAAGTCCTTATATCTGTAAATCTTCTCTGCCCTCTGTCTGTAGTATACACGTCCTTCGTATATAGAGGGGACCAGAACTGAACAGAGTACCAAAAGTCAAGTCTAACTAAGGTCTTATATCTGTAAATCTCCTCTGCCCTCTGTCTCTCGTATCCATGTCCTTCCTGTATTGAGGGGACCAGAACTGAACACAGTACCAAAAGTGAGGTCTAACTAAGGCTTTATATCTGTAAATCTACTCTGCCCTCTGTCTATAGTATCCACGTCCTTCCTGTATTGAGGGGACCAGAATTGAACACAGGAGCAAAAGTGAGGTCTAACTAAGTTCTTATATCTGTAAATCTCCTCTGCCCTCTGTCTATAGTATCCACGTCCTTCCTGTATTGAGTGGACCAGAACTGAACACAGTAGCAAAAGTGAGGTCCAACTAAGTTCTTATATCTGTAAATCTCCTCTGCCCTCTGTCTATAGTATCCACGTCCTTCCTGTATTGAGTGGACCAGAACTGAACACAGTAGCAAAAGTGAGGTCCAACTAAGTCCTTATATCTGTAAATCTCCTCTGCCCTCTGTCTATAGTATCCACGTCCTTCCTGTAGTGTGGCCACCAGAACTGAACACAGTACCAAAAGTGAGGTCTAACTAAGTTCCTATATCTGTAAATCTCCTCTGCCCTCTGTCTATAATATCCACGTCCTTCCAGTATTGAGGGGACCAGAACTGAACACAGTACCAAAAGTGAGGTCTCACTAAGGCCTTATATCTGTAAATCTCCTCTGCCCTCTGTCTATAGTTTCCACATCCTTCCTGTATTGAGGGACCAGAACTGAACACAGTACCAAAAGTGAGCTCTCACTAAGTCCTTATATCTGTAAATCTCCTCTGCCCTTTGTCTATAGTATCCACGTCCTTCCTGTATTGAGGGACCAGAACTGAACACTGTACCAAAAGTGAGGTCTAACTAAGGCCTTATATCTGTAAATCTCCTCTGCCCTCTGTCTATAGTATCCACGTCCTTCCTGTAGTGTGGCCACCAGAACTGAACACAGTACCAAAAGTGAGGTCTAACTAAGTTCCTATATCTGTAAATCTCCTCTGCCCTCTGTCTATAATATCCACGTCCTTCCAGTATTGAGGGGACCAGAACTGAACACAGTACGAAAAGTGAGGTCTCACTAAGGCCTTATATCTGTAAATCTCCTCTGCCCTCTGTCTATAGTTTCCACATCCTTCCTGTATTGAGGGACCAGAACTGAACACAGTACCAAAAGTGAGCTCTCACTAAGTCCTTATATCTGTAAATCTCCTCTGCCCTTTGTCTATAGTATCCACGTCCTTCCTCTATTGAGGGACCAGAACTGAACACAGTACCAAAAGTGAGGTCTCACTAAGACCTTATATCTGTAAATCTCCTCTGCCCTCTGTATATAGTATCCACGTCCTTCCTGTATTGAGGGGACCAGAAGTGAACACAGTACCAAAAGTGAGGTCTAACTAAGTCCTTATATCTGTAAATCTCCTCTGCCCTCTGTCTGTAGTATCCACGTCCATCCTGTATTGAGGGGACCAGAATTGAACACAGGTCCAAAAGTGAGGTCTAACTAAGTTCTTATATCTGTAAATCTCCTCTGCCCTCTGTCTATAGTATCCACGTCCTTCCTGTATTGAGTGGACCAGAACTGAACACAGTAGCAAAAGTGAGGTCCAACTAAGTCCTTATATCTGTAAATCTCCTCTGCCCTCTGTCTCTCGTATCCATGTCCTTCCTGTATTGAGGGGACCAGAACTGAACACAGTACCAAAAGTGAGGTCTAACTAAGGCCTTATATCTGTAAATCTCCTCTGCCCTCTCTCTATATTATCCACGTCCATCCTGTATTGAGGGGACCAGAACTGAACACAGTACCAAAAGTGAGGTCTAACGAAGTCCTTATATCTGTAAATCTTCTCTGCCCTCTGTCTGTAGTATACACGTCCTTCGTATATAGAGGGGACCAGAACTGAACACAGTACCAAAAGTCAAGTCTAACTAAGGTCTTATATCTGTAAATCTCCTCTGCCCTCTGTCTCTCGTATCCATGTCCTTCCTGTATTGAGGGGACCAGAACTGAACACAGTACCAAAAGTGAGGTCTAACTAAGGCTTTATATCTGTAAATCTACTCTGCCCTCTGTCTATAGTATCCACGTCCTTCCTGTATTGAGGGGACCAGAATTGAACACAGGAGCAAAAGTGAGGTCTAACTAAGTTCTTATATCTGTAAATCTCCTCTGCCCTCTGTCTATAGTATCCACGTCCTTCCTGTATTGAGTGGACCAGAACTGAACACAGTAGCAAAAGTGAGGTCCAACTAAGTCCTTATATCTGTAAATCTCCTCTGCCCTCTGTCTATAGTGTCCACGTCCATCCGGTATTGAGGGGACCAGAATTGAATTCAGTTCCAAAAGTGAGGTCTAACTAAGTCCTTATATCTGTAAATCTCCTCTATCTGTATATAGTATCCACGTCCATCCTGTATTGAGGGGACCAGAACTGAACACAGTACCAAAAGTGAGGTCTAACTAATGCCTTATATCTGTAAATCTCCTCTGCCATCTGTCTATAGTATCCACGTCCTTCCTGTAGTGTGGCGACCAGAACTGAACACAGTACCAAAAGTGAGGTCTAACTAAGTTCCTATATCTGTAAATCTCCTCTGCCCTCTGTCTATAATATCCACGTCCTTCCAGTATTGAGGGGACCAGAACTGAACACAGTACCAAAAGTGAGGTCTCACTAAGGCCTTATATCTGTACATCTCCTCTGCCCTCTGTCTATAGTATCCACGTCCTTCCTGTATTGAGGGGACCAGAACTGAACTCAGTACCAAATGTGAGGTCTAACTAAGTCCTTATATCTGTAAATCTCCTCTGCCCTCTGTCTATAGTATCCACGTCCTTCCTGTATTGAGTGGACCATAACTGAACACAGTAGCAAAAGTGAGGTCCAACTAAGTCCTTATATCTGTATATCTCCTCTGCCCTCTGTCTCTCGTATCCATGTCCTTCCTGTATTGAGGGGACCAGAACTGAACACAGTACCAAAAGTGAGGTCTAACTAAGGCCGTATATCTGTAAATGTTCTCTGCCCTCTGTCTATATTATCCACGTCCATCCTGTATTGAGGGGACCAGAAATGAACACAGTACCAAAAGTGAGGTCTAACAAAGTCCTTATATCTGTAAATCTTCTCTGCCATCTGTCTGTAGTATACACGCCCTTCGTATATAGAGGGGACCAGAACTGAACACAGTACCAAAAGTCAGGTCTAACTAAGGTCTTATATCTGTAAATCTCCTCTGCCCTCTGTCTCTCGTATCCATGTCCTTCCTGTATTGAGGGGACCAGTACTGAACACAGTACCAAAAGTGAGGTCTAACTAAGGCCTTATATCTGTAAATCTACTCTGCCCTCTGTCTATAGTATCGACGTCCTTCCAGTATTGAGGGGACCAGAACTGAACACAGTACCAAAAGTGAGGTCTGACTAAGTCCTTATATCTGTAAATCTCCTCTGCCCTCTGTCTGTAGTATCCACGTCCATCCTGTATTGAGGGGACCAGAATTGAACACAGGACCAAAAGTGAGGTCTAACTAAGTTCTTATATCTGTAAATCTCCTCTGCCCTCTGTCTATAGTATTTAGGTCCTTCATGTATTGAGTGGACCAGAACTGAACACAGTAGCAAAAGTGAGGTCCAACTAAGTCCTTATATCTGTAAATCTCCTCTGCCCTCTGTCTATAGTATCCACGTCCTTCCTGTAGTGTGGCCACCAGAACTGAACACAGTACCAAAAGTGAGGTCTAACTAAGTTCCTATATCTGTAAATCTTCTCTGCCCTCTGTCTATAATATCCACGTCCTTCCAGTATTGAGGGGACCAGAACTGAACACAGTACCAAAAGTGAGGTCTCACTAAGGCCTTATATCTGTAAATCTCCTCTGCCCTCTGTCTATAGTTTCCACATCCTTCCTGTATTGAGGGACCAGAACTGAACACAGTACCAAAAGTGAGCTCTCACTAAGTCCTTATATCTGTAAATCTCCTCTGCCCTTTGTCTATAGTATCCACGTCCTTCCTGTATTGAGGGACCAGAACTGAACACAGTACCAAAAGTGAGGTCTCACTAAGTCCTTATATCTGTAAATCTCCTCTGCCCTCTGTATATAGTATCCACGTCCTTCCTGTATTGAGGGGACCACAACTGAACACAGTACCAAAAGTGAGGTCTAACTAAGTCCTTATATCTGTAAATCTCCTCTGCCCTCTGTCTGTAGTATCCACGTCCATCCTGTATTGAGGGGACCAGAATTGAACACAGGACCAAAAGTGAGGTCTAACTAAGTTCTTATATCTGTAAATCTCCTCTGCCCTCTGTCTATAGTATCCACGTCCTTCCTGTATTGAGTGGACCAGAACTGAACACAGTAGCAAAAGTGAGGTCCAACTAAGTCCTTATATCTGTAAATCTCCTCTGCCCTCTGTCTCTCGTATCCATGTCCTTCCTGTATTGAGGGGACCAGAACTGAACACAGTACCAAAAGTGAGGTCTAACTAAGGCCTTATATCTGTAAATCTCCTCTGCCCTCTGTCTATAGTATCCACGTCCTTCCTGTAGTGTGGCCACCAGAACTGAACACAGTACCAAAAGTGAGGTCTAACTAAGTTCCTATATCTGTTAATCTCCTCTGCCCTCTGTCTATAATATCCACGTCCTTCCAGTATTGAGGGGACCAGAACTGAACACAGTACCAAAAGTGAGGTCTCACTAAGGCCTTATATCTGTAAATCTCCTCTGCCCTCTGTCTATAGTTTCCACATCCTTCCTGTATTGAGGGACCAGAACTGAACACAGTACCAAAAGTGAGCTCTCACTAAGTCCTTATATCTGTAAATCTCCTCTGCCCTCTGTATATAGTATCCACGTCCTTCCTGTATTGAGGGGACCAGAACTGAACACAGTACCAAAAGTGAGGTCTAACTAAGGCCGTATATCTGTAAATGTTCTCTGCCCTCTGTCTATATTATCCACGTCCATCCTGTATTGAGGGGACCAGAAATGAACACAGTACCAAAAGTGAGGTCTAACAAAGTCCTTATATCTGTAAATCTTCTCTGCCATCTGTCTGTAGTATACACGCCCTTCGTATATAGAGGGGACCAGAACTGAACACAGTACCAAAAGTCAGGTCTAACTAAGGTCTTATATCTGTAAATCTCCTCTGCCCTCTGTCTCTCGTATCCATGTCCTTCCTGTATTGAGGGGACCAGTACTGAACACAGTACCAAAAGTGAGGTCTAACTAAGGCCTTATATCTGTAAATCTACTCTGCCCTCTGTCTATAGTATCGACGTCCTTCCAGTATTGAGGGGACCAGAACTGAACACAGTACCAAAAGTGAGGTCTGACTAAGTCCTTATATCTGTAAATCTCCTCTGCCCTCTGTCTGTAGTATCCACGTCCATCCTGTATTGAGGGGACCAGAATTGAACACAGGACCAAAAGTGAGGTCTAACTAAGTTCTTATATCTGTAAATCTCCTCTGCCCTCTGTCTATAGTATCCACGTCCTTCCTGTATTGAGTGGACCAGAACTGAACACAGTAGCAAAAGTGAGGTCCAACTAAGTCCTTATATCTGTAAATCTCCTCTGCCCTCTGTCTATAGTATCCACGTCCTTCCTGTAGTGTGGCCACCAGAACTGAACACAGTACCAAAAGTGAGGTCTAACTAAGTTCCTATATCTGTAAATCTCCTCTGCCCTCTGTCTATAATATCCACGTCCTTCCAGTATTGAGGGGACCAGAACTGAACACAGTACCAAAAGTGAGGTCTCACTAAGGCCTTATATCTGTAAATCTCCTCTGCCCTCTGTCTATAGTTTCCACATCCTTCCTGTATTGAGGGACCAGAACTGAACACAGTACCAAAAGTGAGCTCTCACTAAGTCCTTATATCTGTAAATCTCCTCTGCCCTTTGTCTATAGTATCCACGTCCTTCCTGTATTGAGGGACCAGAACTGAACACAGTACCAAAAGTGAGGTCTCACTAAGTCCTTATATCTGTAAATCTCCTCTGCCCTCTGTCTGTAGTATCCACGTCCATCCTGTATTGAGGGGACCAGAATTGAACACAGGACCAAAAGTGAGGTCTAACTAAGTTCTTATATCTGTAAATCTCCTCTGCCCTCTGTCTATAGTATCCACGTCCTTCCTGTATTGAGTGGACCAGAACTGAACACAGTAGCAAAAGTGAGGTCCAACTAAGTCCTTATATCTGTAAATCTCCTCTGCCCTCTGTCTCTCGTATCCATGTCCTTCCTGTATTGAGGGGACCAGAACTGAACACAGTACCAAAAGTGAGGTCTAACTAAGGCCTTATATCTGTAAATCTCCTCTGCCCTCTGTCTATAGTATCCACGTCCTTCCTGTAGTGTGGCCACCAGAACTGAACACAGTACCAAAAGTGAGGTCTAACTAAGTTCCTATATCTGTTAATCTCCTCTGCCCTCTGTCTATAATATCCACGTCCTTCCAGTATTGAGGGGACCAGAACTGAACACAGTACCAAAAGTGAGGTCTCACTAAGGCCTTATATCTGTAAATCTCCTCTGCCCTCTGTCTATAGTTTCCACATCCTTCCTGTATTGAGGGACCAGAACTGAACACAGTACCAAAAGTGAGCTCTCACTAAGTCCTTATATCTGTAAATCTCCTCTGCCCTTTGTCTATAGTATCCACGTCCTTCCTGTATTGAGGGACCAGAACTGAACACAGTACCAAAAGTGAGGTCTCACTAAGTCCTTATATCTGTAAATCTCCTCTGCCCTCTGTATATAGTATCCACGTCCTTCCTGTATTGAGGGGACCAGAAGTGAACACAGTACCAAAAGTGAGGTCTAACTAAGTCCTTATATCGGTAAATCTCCTCTGCCCTCTGTCTGTAGTATCCACGTCCATCCTGTATTGAGGGGACCAGAATTGAACACAGGTCCAAAAGTGAGGTCTAACTAAGTTCTTATATCTGTAAATCTCCTCTGCCCTCTGTCTATAGTATCCATGTCCTTCCTGTATTGAGGGGACCAGAACTGAACACAGTACCAAAAGTGAGGTCTAACTAAGGCCTTATATCTGTAAATCTCCTCTGCCCTCTCTCTATATTATCCACGTCCATCCTGTATTGAGGGGACCAGAACTGAACACAGTACCAAAAGTGAGGTCTAACGAAGTCCTTATATCTGTAAATCTTCTCTGCCCTCTGTCTGTAGTATACACGTCCTTCGTATATAGAGGGGACCAGAACTGAACACAGTACCAAAAGTCAGGTCTAACTAAGGTCTTATATCTGTAAATCTCCTCTGCCCTCTGTCTCTCGTATCCATGTCCTTCCTGTATTGAGGGGACCAGAACTGAACACAGTACCAAAAGTGAGGTCTAACTAAGGCTTTATATCTGTAAATCTACTCTGCCCTCTGTCTATAGTATCCACGTCCTTCCTGTATTGAGTGGACCAGAACTGAACACAGTAGCAAAAGTGAGGTCCAACTAAGTCCTTATATCTGTAAATCTCCTCTGCCCTCTGTCTATAGTGTCCACGTCCATCCGGTATTGAGGGGACCAGAATTGAATTCAGTTCCAAAAGTGAGGTCTAACTAAGTCCTTATATCTGTAAATCTCCTCTATCTGTATATAGTATCCACGTCCATCCTGTATTGAGGGGACCAGAACTGAACACAGTACCAAAAGTGAGGTCTAACTAATGCCTTATATCTGTAAATCTCCTCTGCCATCTGTCTATAGTATCCACGTCCTTCCTGTAGTGTGGCTACCAGAACTGAACACAGTACCAAAAGTGAGGTCTAACTAAGTTCCTATATCTTTAAATCTCCTCTGCCCTCTGTCTATAATATCCACGTCCTTCCAGTATTGAGGGGACCAGAACTGAACACAGTACCAAAAGTGAGGTCTCACTAAGGCCTTATATCTGTACATCTCCTCTGCCCTCTGTCTATAGTATCCACGTCCTTCCTGTATTAAGGGGACCAGAACTGAACTCAGTACCAAATGTGAGGTCTAACTAAGTCCTTATATCTGTAAATCTCCTCTGCCCTCTGTCTGTAGTATCCACGTCCATCCTGTATTGAGGGGACCAGAATTGAACACTGGACCAAAAGTGAGGTCTAACTAAGTTCTTATATCTGTAAATCTCCTCTGCCCTCTGTCTATAGTATCCACGTCCTTCCTGTATTGAGTGGACCAGAACTGAACACAGTAGCAAAAGTGAGGTCCAACTAAGTCCTTATATCTGTAAATCTCCTCTGCCCTCTGTCTATAGTGTCCACGTCCATCCGGTATTGAGGGGACCAGAATTGAATTCAGTTCCAAAAGTGTGGTCTAACTAAGTCCTTATATCTGTAAATCTCCTCTGCCCTGTGTCTATAGTATCCACGTCCATCCTGTATTGAGGGGACCAGAACTGAACACAGTACCAAAAGTGAGGTCTAACTAATGCCTTATATCTGTAAATCTCCTCTGCCATCTGTCTATAATATCCACGTCCTTCCTGTAGTGTGGCGACCAGAACTGAACACAGTACCAAAAGTGAGGTCTAACTAAGTTCCTATATCTGTCAATCTCCTCTGCCCTCAGTCTATAATATCCACGTCCTTCCAGTATTGAGGGGACCAGAACTGAACACAGTACCAAAAGTGAGGTCTCACTAAGGCCTTATATCTGTAAATCTCCTCTGCCCTCTGTCTATAGTATCCACATCCTTCCTGTATTGAGGGACCAGAACTGAACACAGTACCAAAAGTGAGCTCTCACTAAGTCCTTATATCTGTAAATCTCCTCTGCCCTCTGTCTATAGTATCCACGTCCTTCCTGTATTGAGGGACCAGAACTGAACACAGTAGCAAAAGTGAGGTCTCACTAAGTCCTTATATCTGTAAATCTCCTCTGCTCTCTGTCTGCAGTATCCACGTCCTTCCTGTATTGAGGGGACCAGAACTGAACACAGTACCAAAAGTGAGGTCTAACTAAGGCCTTATATCTGTAAATCTCCTCTGCCCTCTGTCTATATTATCCACGTCCATCCTGTTTTGAGGGGACCAGAACGGAACACAGTACCAAAAGTGAGGTCTAACTAAGTCCTTATATCTGTAAATCTTCTCTGCCCTCTGTCTGTAGTATACACGTCCTTCGTATATAGAGGGGACCAGAACTGAACACAGTACCAAAAGTCAGGTCTAACTAAGGTCTTATATCTGTAAATCTCCTCTGCCCTCTGTCTCTCGTATCCATGTCCTTCCTGTATTGAGGGGACCAGAACTGAACACAGTACCAAAAGTGAGCTCTCACTAAGTCCTTATATCTGTAAATCTCCTCTGTCCTCTGTCTATAGTATCCACGTCCTTCCTGTATTGAGGGACCAGAACTGAACACAGTACCAAAAGTGAGGTCTCACTAAGTCCTTATATCTATAAATCTCCTCTGCCCTCTGTATATAGTATCCACGTCCTTCCTGTATTGAGGGGACCAGAACTGAACACAGTACCAAAGGTGAGGTCTAACTAAGGTCTTATATCTGTAAATCTCCTCTGCCCTCTGTCTCTCGTATCCATGTCCTTCCTGTATTGAGGGGACCAGAACTGAACACAGTACCAAAAGTGAGGTCTAACTAAGGCCTTATATCTGTAAATCTACTCTGCCCTCTGTCTATAGTATCCACGTCCTTCCAGTGTTGAGGGGACCAGAACTGAACACAGTACCAAAAGTGAGGTCTAACTAAGTCCTTATATCTGTAAATCTCCTCTGCCCTCTGTCTGTAGTATCCACGTCCATCCTGTATTGAGGGGACCAGAATTGAACACTGTACCAAAAGTGAGGTCTAACTAAGTTCTTATATCTGTAAATCTCCTCTGCCCTCTGTCTATAGTATCCACGTCCTTCCTGTATTGAGTGGACCAGAACTGAACACAGTAGCAAAAGTGAGGTCCAACTAAGTCCTTATATCTGTAAATCTCCTCTGCTCTCTGTCTGCAGTATCCACGTCCTTCCTGTATTGAGGGGACCAGAACTGAACACAGTACCAAAAGTGAGGTCTAACTAAGGCCTTATATCTGTAAATCTCCTCTGCCCTCTGTCTATATTATCCACGTCCATCCTGTTTTGAGGGGACCAGAACTGAACACAGTACCAAAAGTGAGGTCTAACTAAGTCCTTATATCTGTAAATCTTCTCTGCCCTCTGTCTGTAGTATACACGTCCTTCGTATATAGAGGGGACCAGAACTGAACACAGTACCAAAAGTCAGGTCTAACTAAGGTCTTATATCTGTAAATCTCCTCTGCCCTCTGTCTCTCGTATCCATGTCCTTCCTGTATTGAGGGGACCAGAACTGAACACAGTACCAAAAGTGAGCTCTCACTAAGTCCTTATATCTGTAAATCTCCTCTGTCCTCTGTCTATAGTATCCACGTCCTTCCTGTATTGAGGGACCAGAACTGAACACAGTACCAAAAGTGAGGTCTCACTAAGTCCTTATATCTATAAATCTCCTCTGCCCTCTGTATATAGTATCCACGTCCTTCCTGTATTGAGGGGACCAGAACTGAACACAGTACCAAAAGTGAGGTCTAACTAAGGTCTTATATCTGTAAATCTCCTCTGCCCTCTGTCTCTCGTATCCATGTCCTTCCTGTATTGAGGGGACCAGAACTGAACACAGTACCAAAAGTGAGGTCTAACTAAGGCCTTATATCTGTAAATCTACTCTGCCCTCTGTCTATAGTATCCACGTCCTTCCAGTGTTGAGGGGACCAGAACTGAACACAGTACCAAAAGTGAGGTCTAACTAAGTCCTTATATCTGTAAATCTCCTCTGCCCTCTGTCTGTAGTATCCACGTCCATCCTGTATTGAGGGGACCAGAATTGAACACTGTACCAAAAGTGAGGTCTAACTAAGTTCTTATATCTGTAAATCTCCTCTGCCCTCTGTCTATAGTATCCACGTCCTTCCTGTATTGAGTGGACCAGAACTGAACACAGTAGCAAAAGTGAGGTCCAACTAAGTCCTTATATCTGTAAATCTCCTCTGCCCTCTGTCTATAGTGTCCACGTCCATCCGGTATTGAGGGGACCAGAATTGAATTCAGTTCCAAAAGTGAGGTCTAACTACGTCCTTATATCTGTAAATCTCCTCTGCCCTCTGTCTATAGTATCCACGTCCTTCCTGTAGTGTGGCGACCAGAACTGAACACAGTACCAAAAGTGAGGTCTAACTAAGTTCCTATATCTGTAAATCTCCTCTGCCCTCTGTCTATAATATCCACGTCCTTCCAGTATTGAGGGGACCAGAACTGAACACAGCACCAAAACTGAGGTCTCACTAAGGCCTTATATCTGTAAATCTCCTCTGCCCTCTGTCTATAGTTTCCACATCCTTCCTGTATTGAGGGACCAGAACTGAACACAGTACCAAAAGTGAGCTCTCACTAAGTCCTTATATCTGTAAATCTCCTCTGCCCTTTGTCTATAGTATCCACGTCCTTCCTGTATTGAGGGACCAGAACTGAACACAGTACCAAAAGTGAGGTCTCACTAAGTCCTTATATCTGTAAATCTCCTCTGCCCTCTGTATATAGTATCCACGTCCTTCCTGTATTGAGGGGACCAGAACTGAACACAGTAACAAAAGTGAGGTCTAACTAAGTCCTTATATCTGTAAATCTCCTCTGCCCTCTGTCTGTAGTATCCACGTCCATCCTGTATTGAGGGGACCAGAATTGAACACAGGACCAAAAGTGAGGTCTAACTAAGTTCTTATATCTGTAAATCTCCTCTGCCCTCTGTCTATAGTATCCACGTCCTTCCTGTATTGAGTGGACCAGAACTGAACACAGTAGCAAAAGTGAGGTCCAACTAAGTCCTTATATCTGTAAATCTCCTCTGCCCTCTGTCTCTCGTATCCATGTCCTTCCTGTATTGAGGGGACCAGAACTGAACACAGTACCAAAAGTGAGGTCTAACTAAGGCCTTATATCTGTAAATCTCCTCTGCCCTCTGTCTATAGTATCCACGTCCTTCCTGTAGTGTGGCCACCAGAACTGAACACAGTACCAAAAGTGAGGTCTAACTAAGTTCCTATATCTGTTAATCTCCTCTGCCCTCTGTCTATAATATCCACGTCCTTCCAGTATTGAGGGGACCAGAACTGAACACAGTACCAAAAGTGAGGTCTCACTAAGGCCTTATATCTGTAAATCTCCTCTGCCCTCTGTCTATAGTTTCCACATCCTTCCTGTATTGAGGGACCAGAACTGAACACAGTACCAAAAGTGAGCTCTCACTAAGTCCTTATATCTGTAAATCTCCTCAGCCCTTTGTCTATAGTATCCACGTCCTTCCTGTATTGAGGGACCAGAACTGAACACAGTACCAAAAGTGAGGTCTCACTAAGTCCTTATATCTGTAAATCTCCTCTGCCCTCTGTATATAGTATCCACGTCCTTCCTGTATTGAGGGGACCAGAAGTGAACACAGTACCAAAAGTGAGGTCTAACTAAGTCCTTATATCTGTAAATCTCCTCTGCCCTCTGTCTGTAGTATCCACGTCCATCCTGTATTGAGGGGACCAGAATTGAACACAGGTCCAAAAGTGAGGTCTAACTAAGTTCTTATATCTGTAAATCTCCTCTGCCCTCTGTCTATAGTATCCATGTCCTTCCTGTATTGAGGGGACCAGAACTGAACACAGTACCAAAAGTGAGGTCTAACTAAGGCCTTATATCTGTAAATCTCCTCTGCCCTCTCTCTATATTATCCACGTCCATCCTGTATTGAGGGGACCAGAACTGAACACAGTACCAAAAGTGAGGTCTAACGAAGTCCTTATATCTGTAAATCTTCTCTGCCCTCTGTCTGTAGTATACACGTCCTTCGTATATAATGGGGACCAGAACTGAACACAGTACCAAAAGTCAGGTCTAACTAAGGTCTTATATCTGTAAATCTCCTCTGCCCTCTGTCTCTCGTATCCATGTCCTTCCTGTATTGAGGGGACCAGAACTGAACACAGTACCAAAAGTGAGGTCTAACTAAGGCTTTATATCTGTAAATCTACTCTGCCCTCTGTCTATAGTATCCACGTCCTTCCTGTATTGAGGGGACCAGAATTGAACACAGGAGCAAAAGTGAGGTCTAACTAAGTTCTTATATCTATAAATCTCCTCTGCCCTCTGTCTATAGTATCCACGTCCTTCCTGTATTGAGTGGACCAGAACTGAACACAGTAGCAAAAGTGAGGTCCAACTAAGTCCTTATATCTGTAAATCTCCTCTGCCCTCTGTCTATAGTGTCCACGTCCATCCGGTATTGAGGGGACCAGAACTGAACACAGTACCAAAAGTGAGGTCTAACTAAGTCCTTATATCTGTAAATCTCCTCTGCCATCTGTCTATAGTATCCACGTCCTTCCTGTAGTGTGGCTACCAGAACTGAACACAGTACCAAAAGTGAGGTCTAACTAAGTTCCTATATCTTTAAATCTCCTCTGCCCTCTGTCTATAATATCCACGTCCTTCCAGTATTGAGGGGACCAGAACTGAACACAGTACCAAAAGTGAGGTCTCACTAAGGCCTTATATCTGTACATCTCCTCTGCCCTCTGTCTATAGTATCCACGTCCTTCCTGTATTAAGGGGACCAGAACTGAACTCAGTACCAAATGTGAGGTCTAACTAAGTCCTTATATCTGTAAATCTCCTCTGCCCTCTGTCTGTAGTATCCACGTCCATCCTGTATTGAGGGGACCAGAATTGAACACTGGACCAAAAGTGAGGTCTAACTAAGTTCTTATATCTGTAAATCTCCTCTGCCCTCTGTCTATAGTATCCACGTCCTTCCTGTATTGAGTGGACCAGAACTGAACACAGTAGCAAAAGTGAGGTCCAACTAAGTCCTTATATCTGTAAATCTCCTCTGCCCTCTGTCTATAGTGTCCACGTCCATCCGGTATTGAGGGGACCAGAATTGAATTCAGTTCCAAAAGTGTGGTCTAACTAAGTCCTTATATCTGTAAATCTCCTCTGCCCTGTGTCTATAGTATCCACGTCCATCCTGTATTGAGGGGACCAGAACTGAACACAGTACCAAAAGTGAGGTCTAACTAATGCCTTATATCTGTAAATCTCCTCTGCCATCTGTCTATAATATCCACGTCCTTCCTGTAGTGTGGCGACCAGAACTGAACACAGTACCAAAAGTGAGGTCTAACTAAGTTCCTATATCTGTCAATCTCCTCTGCCCTCAGTCTATAATATCCACGTCCTTCCAGTATTGAGGGGACCAGAACTGAACACAGTACCAAAAGTGAGGTCTCACTAAGGCCTTATATCTGTAAATCTCCTCTGCCCTCTGTCTATAGTATCCACATCCTTCCTGTATTGAGGGACCAGAACTGAACACAGTACCAAAAGTGAGCTCTCACTAAGTCCTTATATCTGTAAATCTCCTCTGCCCTCTGTCTATAGTATCCACGTCCTTCCTGTATTGAGGGACCAGAACTGAACACAGTAGCAAAAGTGAGGTCTCACTAAGTCCTTATATCTGTAAATCTCCTCTGCTCTCTGTCTGCAGTATCCACGTCCTTCCTGTATTGAGGGGACCAGAACTGAACACAGTACCAAAAGTGAGGTCTAACTAAGGCCTTATATCTGTAAATCTCCTCTGCCCTCTGTCTATATTATCCACGTCCATCCTGTTTTGAGGGGACCAGAACGGAACACAGTACCAAAAGTGAGGTCTAACTAAGTCCTTATATCTGTAAATCTTCTCTGCCCTCTGTCTGTAGTATACACGTCCTTCGTATATAGAGGGGACCAGAACTGAACACAGTACCAAAAGTCAGGTCTAACTAAGGTCTTATATCTGTAAATCTCCTCTGCCCTCTGTCTCTCGTATCCATGTCCTTCCTGTATTGAGGGGACCAGAACTGAACACAGTACCAAAAGTGAGCTCTCACTAAGTCCTTATATCTGTAAATCTCCTCTGTCCTCTGTCTATAGTATCCACGTCCTTCCTGTATTGAGGGACCAGAACTGAACACAGTACCAAAAGTGAGGTCTCACTAAGTCCTTATATCTATAAATCTCCTCTGCCCTCTGTATATAGTATCCACGTCCTTCCTGTATTGAGGGGACCAGAACTGAACACAGTACCAAAGGTGAGGTCTAACTAAGGTCTTATATCTGTAAATCTCCTCTGCCCTCTGTCTCTCGTATCCATGTCCTTCCTGTATTGAGGGGACCAGAACTGAACACAGTACCAAAAGTGAGGTCTAACTAAGGCCTTATATCTGTAAATCTACTCTGCCCTCTGTCTATAGTATCCACGTCCTTCCAGTGTTGAGGGGACCAGAACTGAACACAGTACCAAAAGTGAGGTCTAACTAAGTCCTTATATCTGTAAATCTCCTCTGCCCTCTGTCTGTAGTATCCACGTCCATCCTGTATTGAGGGGACCAGAATTGAACACTGTACCAAAAGTGAGGTCTAACTAAGTTCTTATATCTGTAAATCTCCTCTGCCCTCTGTCTATAGTATCCACGTCCTTCCTGTATTGAGTGGACCAGAACTGAACACAGTAGCAAAAGTGAGGTCCAACTAAGTCCTTATATCTGTAAATCTCCTCTGCTCTCTGTCTGCAGTATCCACGTCCTTCCTGTATTGAGGGGACCAGAACTGAACACAGTACCAAAAGTGAGGTCTAACTAAGGCCTTATATCTGTAAATCTCCTCTGCCCTCTGTCTATATTATCCACGTCCATCCTGTTTTGAGGGGACCAGAACTGAACACAGTACCAAAAGTGAGGTCTAACTAAGTCCTTATATCTGTAAATCTTCTCTGCCCTCTGTCTGTAGTATACACGTCCTTCGTATATAGAGGGGACCAGAACTGAACACAGTACCAAAAGTCAGGTCTAACTAAGGTCTTATATCTGTAAATCTCCTCTGCCCTCTGTCTCTCGTATCCATGTCCTTCCTGTATTGAGGGGACCAGAACTGAACACAGTACCAAAAGTGAGCTCTCACTAAGTCCTTATATCTGTAAATCTCCTCTGTCCTCTGTCTATAGTATCCACGTCCTTCCTGTATTGAGGGACCAGAACTGAACACAGTACCAAAAGTGAGGTCTCACTAAGTCCTTATATCTATAAATCTCCTCTGCCCTCTGTATATAGTATCCACGTCCTTCCTGTATTGAGGGGACCAGAACTGAACACAGTACCAAAAGTGAGGTCTAACTAAGGTCTTATATCTGTAAATCTCCTCTGCCCTCTGTCTCTCGTATCCATGTCCTTCCTGTATTGAGGGGACCAGAACTGAACACAATACCAAAAGTGAGGTCTAACTAAGGCCTTATATCTGTAAATCTACTCTGCCCTCTGTCTATAGTATCCACGTCCTTCCAGTGTTGAGGGGACCAGAACTGAACACAGTACCAAAAGTGAGGTCTAACTAAGTCCTTATATCTGTAAATCTCCTCTGCCCTCTGTCTGTAGTATCCACGTCCATCCTGTATTGAGGGGACCAGAATTGAACACTGTACCAAAAGTGAGGTCTAACTAAGTTCTTATATCTGTAAATCTCCTCTGCCCTCTGTCTATAGTATCCACGTCCTTCCTGTATTGAGTGGACCAGAACTGAACACAGTAGCAAAAGTGAGGTCCAACTAAGTCCTTATATCTGTAAATCTCCTCTGCCCTCTGTCTATAGTGTCCACGTCCATCCGGTATTGAGGGGACCAGAATTGAATTCAGTTCCAAAAGTGAGGTCTAACTACGTCCTTATATCTGTAAATCTCCTCTGCCCTCTGTCTATAGTATCCACGTCCTTCCTGTAGTGTGGCGACCAGAACTGAACACAGTACCAAAAGTGACGTCTAACTAAGTTCCTATATCTGTAAATCTCCTCTGCCCTCTGTCTATAATATCCACGTCCTTCCAGTATTGAGGGGACCAGAACTGAACACAGCACCAAAACTGAGGTCTCACTAAGGCCTTATATCTGTAAATCTCCTCTGCCCTCTGTCTATAGTTTCCACATCCTTCCTGTATTGAGGGACCAGAACTGAACACAGTACCAAAAGTGAGCTCTCACTAAGTCCTTATATCTGTAAATCTCCTCTGCCCTTTGTCTGTAGTATCCACGTCCTTCCTGTATTGAGGGACCAGAACTGAACACAGTACCAAAAGTGAGGTCTCACTAAGTCCTTATATCTGTAAATCTCCTCTGCCCTCTGTATATAGTATCCACGTCCTTCCTGTATTGAGGGGACCAGAACTGAACACAGTAACAAAAGTGAGGTCTAACTAAGTCCTTATATCTGTAAATCTCCTCTGCCCTCTGTCTGTAGTATCCACGTCCATCCTGTATTGAGGGGACCAGAATTGAACACAGGACCAAAAGTGAGGTCTAACTAAGTTCTTATATCTGTAAATCTCCTCTGCCCTCTGTCTATAGTATCCACGTCCTTCCTGTATTGAGTGGACCAGAACTGAACACAGTAGCAAAAGTGAGGTCCAACTAAGTCCTTATATCTGTAAATCTCCTCTGCCCTCTGTCTCTCGTATCCATGTCCTTCCTGTATTGAGGGGACCAGAACTGAACACAGTACCAAAAGTGAGGTCTAACTAAGGCCTTATATCTGTAAATCTCCTCTGCCCTCTGTCTATAGTATCCACGTCCTTCCTGTAGTGTGGCCACCAGAACTGAACACAGTACCAAAAGTGAGGTCTAACTAAGTTCCTATATCTGTTAATCTCCTCTGCCCTCTGTCTATAATATCCACGTCCTTCCAGTATTGAGGGGACCAGAACTGAACACAGTACCAAAAGTGAGGTCTCACTAAGGCCTTATATCTGTAAATCTCCTCTGCCCTCTGTCTATAGTTTCCACATCCTTCCTGTATTGAGGGACCAGAACTGAACACAGTACCAAAAGTGAGCTCTCACTAAGTCCTTATATCTGTAAATCTCCTCAGCCCTTTGTCTATAGTATCCACGTCCTTCCTGTATTGAGGGACCAGAACTGAACACAGTACCAAAAGTGAGGTCTCACTAAGTCCTTATATCTGTAAATCTCCTCTGCCCTCTGTATATAGTATCCACGTCCTTCCTGTATTGAGGGGACCAGAAGTGAACACAGTACCAAAAGTGAGGTCTAACTAAGTCCTTATATCTGTAAATCTCCTCTGCCCTCTGTCTGTAGTATCCACGTCCATCCTGTATTGAGGGGACCAGAATTGAACACAGGTCCAAAAGTGAGGTCTAACTAAGTTCTTATATCTGTAAATCTCCTCTGCCCTCTGTCTATAGTATCCATGTCCTTCCTGTATTGAGGGGACCAGAACTGAACACAGTACCAAAAGTGAGGTCTAACTAAGGCCTTATATCTGTAAATCTCCTCTGCCCTCTCTCTATATTATCCACGTCCATCCTGTATTGAGGGGACCAGAACTGAACACAGTACCAAAAGTGAGGTCTAACGAAGTCCTTATATCTGTAAATCTTCTCTGCCCTCTGTCTGTAGTATACACGTCCTTCGTATATAATGGGGACCAGAACTGAACACAGTACCAAAAGTCAGGTCTAACTAAGGTCTTATATCTGTAAATCTCCTCTGCCCTCTGTCTCTCGTATCCATGTCCTTCCTGTATTGAGGGGACCAGAACTGAACACAGTACCAAAAGTGAGGTCTAACTAAGGCTTTATATCTGTAAATCTACTCTGCCCTCTGTCTATAGTATCCACGTCCTTCCTGTATTGAGGGGACCAGAATTGAACACAGGAGCAAAAGTGAGGTCTAACTAAGTTCTTATATCTATAAATCTCCTCTGCCCTCTGTCTATAGTATCCACGTCCTTCCTGTATTGAGTGGACCAGAACTGAACACAGTAGCAAAAGTGAGGTCCAACTAAGTCCTTATATCTGTAAATCTCCTCTGCCCTCTGTCTATAGTGTCCACGTCCATCCGGTATTGAGGGGACCAGAATTGAATTCAGTTCCAAAAGTGAGGTCTAACTAAGTCCTTATATCTGTAAATCTCCTCTATCTGTATATAGTATCCACGTCCATCCTGTATTGAGGGGACCAGAACTGAACACAGTACCAAAAGTGAGGTCTAACTAATGCCTTATATCTGTAAATCTCCTCTGCCATCTGTCTATAGTATCCACGTCCTTCCTGTAGTGTGGCGACCAGAACTGAACACAGTACCAAAAGTGAGGTCTAACTAAGTTCCTATATCTGTAAATCTCCTCTGCCCTCTGTCTATAATATCCACGTCCTTCCAGTATTGAGGGGACCAGAACTGAACACAGTACCAAAAGTGAGGTCTCACTAAGGCCTTATATCTGTACATCTCCTCTGCCCTCTGTCTATAGTATCCACGTCCTTCCTGTATTAAGGGGACCAGAACTGAACTCAGTACCAAATGTGAGGTCTAACTAAGTCCTTATATCTGTAAATCTCCTCTGCCCTCTGTCTGTAGTATCCACGTCCATCCTGTATTGAGGGGACCAGAATTGAACACTGGACCAAAAGTGAGGTCTAACTAAGTTCTTATATCTGTAAATCTCCTCTGCCCTCTGTCTATAGTATCCACGTCCTTCCTGTATTGAGTGGACCAGAACTGAACACAGTAGCAAAAGTGAGGTCCAACTAAGTCCTTATATCTGTAAATCTCCTCTGCCCTCTGTCTATAGTGTCCACGTCCATCCGGTATTGAGGGGACCAGAATTGAATTCAGTTCCAAAAGTGAGGTCTAACTAAGTCCTTATATCTGTAAATCTCCTCTGCCCTGTGTCTATAGTATCCACGTCCATCCTGTATTGAGGGGACCAGAACTGAACACAGTACCAAAAGTGAGGTCTAACTAATGCCTTATATCTGTAAATCTCCTCTGCCATCTGTCTATAATATCCACGTCCTTCCTGTAGTGTGGCGACCAGAACTGAACACAGTACCAAAAGTGAGGTCTAACTAAGTTCCTATATCTGTCAATCTCCTCTGCCCTCTGTCTATAATATCCACGTCCTTCCAGTATTGAGGGGACCAGAACTGAACACAGTACCAAAAGTGAGGTCTCACTAAGGCCTTATATCTGTAAATCTCCTCTGCCCTCTGTCTATAGTATCCACATCCTTCCTGTATTGAGGGACCAGAACTGAACACAGTACCAAAAGTGAGGTCTAACTAAGTCCTTATATCTGTAAATCTTCTCTGCCCTCTGTCTGTAGTATACACGTCCTTCGTATATAGAGGGGACCAGAACTGAACACAGTACCAAAAGTCAGGTCTAACTAAGGTCTTATATCTGTAAATCTCCTCTGCCCTCTGTCTCTCGTATCCATGTCCTTCCTGTATTGAGGGGACCAGAACTGAACACAGTACCAAAAGTGAGCTCTCACTAAGTCCTTATATCTGTAAATCTCCTCTGTCCTCTTTCTATAGTATCCACGTCCTTCCTGTATTGAGGGACCAGAACTGAACACAGTACCAAAAGTGAGGTCTCACTAAGTCCTTATATCTATAAATCTCCTCTGCCCTCTGTATATAGTATCCACGTCCTTCCTGTATTGAGGGGACCAGAACTGAACACAGTACCAAAAGTGAGGTCTAACTAAGGTCTTATATCTGTAAATCTCCTCTGCCCTCTGTCTCTCGTATCCATGTCCTTCCTGTATTGAGGGGACCAGAACTGAACACAGTACCAAAAGTGAGGTCTAACTAAGGCCTTATATCTGTAAATCTCCTCTGCCCTCTGTCTGTAGTATCCACGTCCATCCTGTATTGAGGGGACCAGAATTGAACACTGTACCAAAAGTGAGGTCTAACTAAGTTCTTATATCTGTAAATCTCCTCTGCCCTCTGTCTATAGTATCCACGTCCTTCCTGTATTGAGTGGACCAGAACTGAACACAGTAGCAAAAGTGAGGTCCAACTAAGTCCTTATATCTGTAAATCTCCTCTGCCCTCTGTCTATAGTGTCCACGTCCATCCGGTATTGAGGGGACCAGAATTGAATTCAGTTCCAAAAGTGAGGTCTAACTACGTCCTTATATCTGTAAATCTCCTCTGCCCTCTGTCTATAGTATCCACGTCCTTCCTGTAGTGTGGCGACCAGAACTGAACACAGTACCAAAAGTGACGTCTAACTAAGTTCCTATATCTGTAAATCTCCTCTGCCCTCTGTCTATAATATCCACGTCCTTCCAGTATTCAGGGGACCAGAACTGAACACAGTACTAAAAGTGAGGTCTAAGTCCTTATATCTGTAAATCTCCTCTGCCCTCTGTCTGTAGTATCCACGTCCATCCTGTATTGAGGGGACCAGAACTGAACACAGTACCAAAAGTGAGGTCTAACTAAGTCCTTATATCTGTAAATCTCCTCTGCCCTCTGTCTGTAGTATCCACGTCCATCCTGTATTGAGGGGACCAGAACTGAACACAGGACCAAAAGTGAGGTCTAACTAAGGCCTTATATCTGTAAATCTACTCTGCCCTCTGTCTATAGTATCCACATCCTTCCAGTATTGTGGGGACCAGAACTGAACACAGTACCAAAAGTGAGGTCTAACTAAGGCCTTATATCTGTAAATCTCCTCTGCCCTCTGTCTATAGTATCCACATCCTTCCTGTATTGTGGGACCAGAACTGAACACAGGACCAAAAGTGAGGTCTAACTAAGTTCTTATATCTGTAAATCTCCTCTGCCCTCTGTCTATAGTATCCACGTCCTTCCTGTATTGTGTGGACCGGAACTGAACACAGTAGCATAAGTGAGGTCCAACTAAGTCCTTATATCTGTAAATCTCCTCTGCCCTCTGTCTATAGTGTCCACGTCCATCCGGTATTGAGGGGACCAGAATTGAATTCAGTTCCAAATGTGAGGTCTAACTAAGTCCTTAGATCTGTAAATCTCCTCTATCTGTATATAGTATCCACGTCCATCCTGTATTGAGGGGACCAGAACTGAACACAATACCAAAAGTGATGTCTGACTAAGCCCTTATATCTGTAAATCTCCTCTGCCCTCTGTCTATAGTATCCACGTCCTTCCAGTATTGAGGGGACCAGAACTGAACACAGTACCAAAAGTGAGGTCTAACTAAGTCCTTATATCTGTAAATCTCGTCTGCCCTCTGTCTATTGTATCCACGTCCTTCCAGTATTGAGGGGACCAGAACTGAACACAGTACCAAAAGTGAGGTCTAACTAAGTCCTTATATCTGTAAATCTCCTCTGCCCTCTGTCTATAGTATCCACGTCCTTCCTGTATTGAGGGGACCAGAACTGAACACAGTACCAAAAGTGAGGTCTAACTAAGTCCTTATATCTGTAAATCTCCTCTGCCCTCTGTCTCTCGTATCCATGTCCTTCCTGTATTGAGGGGACCAGAACTGAACACAGTACCAAAAGTGAGGTCTAACTAAGGCCTTATATCTGTAAATCTCCTCTGCCCTCTGTCAATATTATCCACGTCCATCCTGTATTGAGCGGACCAGAACTGAACACAGTACCAAAAGTGAGGTCTAACTAAGTCCTTATATCTGTAAATCTTCTCTGCCCTCTGTCTGTAGTATACACATCCTTCGTATATAGAGGGGACCAGAACTGAACACAGTACCAAAAGTGAGGTCTAACTAAGGCCTTATATCTGTAAATCTCCTCTGCCCTCTGTCTATAGTATCCACGTCCTTCCTGTATTGAGGGAACCAGAACTGAACACAGTACCAAAAGTGAGGTCTAACTAAGTCCTTATATCTGTAAATCTCGTCTGCCCTCTGTCTATTGTATCCACGTCCTTCCAGTATTGAGGGGACCAGAACTGAACACAGTACCAAAAGTGAGGTCTAACTAAGTCCTTATATCTGTAAATCTCCTCTGCCCTCTGTCTATAGTATCCACGTCCTTCCTGTATTGAGGGGACCAGAACTGAACACAGTACCAAAAGTGAGATCTAACTAAGGCCTTATATCTGTAAATCTCCTCTGCCCTCTGTCAATATTATCCACGTCCATCCTGTATTGAGGGGACCAGAACTGAACACAGTACCAAAAGTGAGATCTAACTAAGGCCTTATATCTGTAAATCTCCTCTGCCCTCTGTCTATAGTATCCATGTCCTTCCAGTATTGAGGGGACCAGAACTGAACACAGTACCAAAAGTGAGGTCTAACTAAGGCCTTATATCTGTAAATCTCCTCTGCCCTCTGTCAATATTATCCACGTCCTTCCTGTATTGAGGGGACCAGAACTGAACACAGTACCAGAAGTGAGATCTAACTAAGGCCTTATATCTGTAAATCTCCTCTGCCCTCTGTCTATAGTATCCATGTCCTTCCAGTATTGAGGGGACCAGAACTGAACACAGTACCAAAAGTGAGGTCTAACTAAGGCCTTATATCTGTAAATCTCCTCTGCCCTCCGTCTATATTATCCACGTCCATCCTGTATTGAGGGGACCAGAACTGAACACAGTACCAAAAGTGAGGTCTAACTAAGTCCTTATATCTGTAAATCTCCTCTGCCCTCTGTCTCTCGTATCCATGTCCTTCCTGTATTGAGGGGACCAGAACTGAACACAGTACCAAAAGTGAGGTCTAACTAAGGCCTTATATCTGTAAATCTCCTCTGCCCTCTGTCAATATTATCCACGTCCATCCTGTATTGAGCGGACCAGAACTGAACACAGTACCAAAAGTGAGGTCTAACTAAGTCCTTATATCTGTAAATCTTCTCTGCCCTCTGTCTGTAGTATACACATCCTTCGTATATAGAGGGGACCAGAACTGAATACAGTACCAAAAGTCAGGTCTAACTAAGGTCTTATATCTGTAAATCTCCTCTGCCCTCTGTCTCTCATATCCATGTCCTTCCTGTATTGAGGGGACCAGAACTGAACACAGTACCAAAAGTGAGGTCTAACTAAGGCCTTATATCTGTAAATCTCCTCTGCCCTCTGTCTATAGTATCCACGTCCTTCCTGTATTGAGGGAACCAGAACTGAACACAGTACCAAAAGTGAGGTCTAACTAAGTCCTTATATCTGTAAATCTCGTCTGCCCTCTGTCTATTGTATCCACGTCCTTCCAGTATTGAGGGGACCTGAACTGAACACAGTACCAAAAGTGAGGTCTAACTAAGTCCTTATATCTGTAAATCTCATCTGCCCTCTGTCTGTAGTATGCACATCCTTCGTATATAGAGGGGACCAGAACTGAACACAGTACCAAAAGTCAGTTCTAACTAAGGTCTTATATCTGTAAATCTCCTCTGCCCTCTGTCTCTCATATCCATGTCCTTCCTGTATTGAGGGGACCAGAACTGAACACAGTACCAAAAGTGAGATCTAACTAAGGCCTTATATCTGTAAATCTCCTCTGCCCTCTGTCTATAGTATCCATGTCCTTCCAGTATTGAGGGGACCAGAACTGAACACAGTACCAAAAGTGAGGTCTAACTAAGGCCTTATATCTGTAAATCTCCTCTGCCCTCTGTCAATATTATCCACGTCCTTCCTGTATTGAGGGGACCAGAACTGAACACAGTACCAGAAGTGAGATCTAACTAAGGCCTTATATCTGTAAATCTCCTCTGCCCTCCGTCTATATTATCCACGTCCATCCTGTATTGAGGGGACCAGAACTGAACACAGTACCAAAAGTGAGGTCTAACTAAGTCCTTATATATGTAAATCTCCTCTGCCCTCTGTCTCTCGTATCCATGTCCTTCCTGTATTGAGGGGACCAGAACTGAACACAGTACCAAAAGTGAGGTCTAACTAAGGCCTTATATCTGTAAATCTCCTCTGCCCTCTGTCAATATTATCCACGTCCATCCTGTATTGAGCGGACCAGAACTGAACACAGTACCAAAAGTGAGGTCTAACTAAGTCCTTATATCTGTAAATCTTCTCTGCCCTCTGTCTGTAGTATGCACATCCTTCGTATATAGAGGGGACCAGAACTGAACACAGTACCAAAAGTCAGTTCTAACTAAGGTCTTATATCTGTAAATCTCCTCTGCCCTCTGTCTCTCATATCCATGTCCTTCCTGTATTGAGGGGACCAGAACTGAACACAGTACCAAAAGTGAGGTCTAACTAAGGCCTTATATCTGTAAATCTCCTCTGCCCTCTGTCTATAGTATCCACGTCCTTCCTGTATTGAGGGAACCAGAACTGAACACAGTACCAAAAGTGAGGTCTAACTAAGTCTTTATATCTGTAAATCTCGTCTGCCCTCTGTCTATTGTATCCACGTCCTTCCAGTATTGAGGGGACCAGAACTGAACACAGTACCAAAAGTGAGGTCTAACTAAGTCCTTATATCTGTAAATCTCCTCTGCCCTCTGTCTATAGTATCCACGTCCTTCCTGTATTGAGGGGACCAGAACTGAACACAGTACCAAAAGTGAGATCTAACTAAGGCCTTATATCTGTAAATCTCCTCTGCCCTCTGTCTATAGTATCAATGTCCTTCCAGTATTGAGGGGACCAGAACTGAACACAGTACCAAAAGTGAGGTCTAACTAAGGCCTTATATCTGTAAATCTCCTCTGCCCTCTGTCAATATTATCCACGTCCATCCTGTATTGAGGGGACCAGAACTGAACACAGTACCAAAAGTGAGATCTAACTAAGGCCTTATATCTGTAAATCTCCTCTGCCCTCTGTCTATAGTATCCATGTCCTTCCAGTATTGAGGGGACCAGAACTGAACACAGTACCAAAAGTGAGGTCTAACTAAGGCCTTATATCTGTAAATCTCCTCTGCCCTCTGTCAATATTATCCACGTCCTTCCTGTATTGAGGGGACCAGAACTGAACACAGTACCAAAAGTGAGGTCTAACTAAGGCCTTATATCTGTAAATCTCCTCTGCCCTCTGTCTATAGTATCCATGTTTTTCCAGTATTGAGGGGACCAGAACTGAACACAGTACCAAAAGTGAGGTCTAACTAAGGCCTTATATCTGTAAATCTCCTCTGCCCTCCGTCTATATTATCCACGTCCATCCTGTATTGAGCGGACCAGAACTGAACACAGTACCAAAAGTGAGGTCTAACTAAGTCCTTATATCTGTAAATCTTCTCTGCCCTCTGTCTGTAGTATACACATCCTTCGTATATAGAGGGGACCAGAACTGAACACAGTACCAAAAGTCAGGTCTAACTAAGGTCTTATATCTGTAAATCTCCTCTGCCCTCTGTCTCTCATATCCATGTCCTTCCTGTATTGAGGGGACCAGAACTGAACACAGTACCAAAAGTGAGGTCTAACTAAGGCCTTATATCTGTAAATCTCCTCTGCCCTCTGTCTATAGTATCCACGTCCTTCCTGTATTGAGGGAACCAGAACTGAACACAGTACCAAAAGTGAGGTCTAACTAAGTCCTTATATCTGTAAATCTCGTCTGCCCTCTGTCTATTGTATCCACGTCCTTCCAGTATTGAGGGGACCAGAACTGAACACAGTACCAAAAGTGAGGTCTAACTAAGTCCTTATATCTGTAAATCTCATCTGCCCTCTGTCTATAGTATCCACGTCCTTCCTGTATTGAGGGGACCAGAACTGAACACAGTACCAAAAGTGAGATCTAACTAAGGCCTTATATCTGTAAATCTCCTCTGCCCTCTGTCAATATTATCCACGTCCATCCTGTATTGAGGGGACCAGAACTGAACACAGTACCAAAAGTGAGATCTAACTAAGGCCTTATATCTGTAAATCTCCTCTGCCCTCTGTCTATAGTATCCATGTCCTTCCAGTATTGAGGGGACCAGAACTGAACACAGTACCAAAAGTGAGGTCTAACTAAGGCCTTATATCTGTAAATCTCCTCTGCCCTCTGTCAATATTATCCACGTCCTTCCTGTATTGAGGGGACCAGAACTGAACACAGTACCAGAAGTGAGATCTAACTAAGGCCTTATATCTGTAAATCTCCTCTGCCCTCCGTCTATATTATCCACGTCCATCCTGTATTGAGGGGACCAGAACTGAACACAGTACCAAAAGTGAGGTCTAACTAAGTCCTTATATATGTAAATCTCCTCTGCCCTCTGTCTCTCGTATCCATGTCCTTCCTGTATTGAGGGGACCAGAACTGAACACAGTACCAAAAGTGAGGTCTAACTAAGGCCTTATATCTGTAAATCTCCTCTGCCCTCTGTCAATATTATCCACGTCCATCCTGTATTGAGCGGACCAGAACTGAACACAGTACCAAAAGTGAGGTCTAACTAAGTCCTTATATCTGTAAATCTTCTCTGCCCTCTGTCTGTAGTATGCACATCCTTCGTATATAGAGGGGACCAGAACTGAACACAGTACCAAAAGTCAGTTCTAACTAAGGTCTTATATCTGTAAATCTCCTCTGCCCTCTGTCTCTCATATCCATGTCCTTCCTGTATTGAGGGGACCAGAACTGAACACAGTACCAAAAGTGAGGTCTAACTAAGGCCTTATATCTGTAAATCTCCTCTGCCCTCTGTCTATAGTATCCACGTCCTTCCTGTATTGAGGGAACCAGAACTGAACACAGTACCAAAAGTGAGGTCTAACTAAGTCTTTATATCTGTAAATCTCGTCTGCCCTCTGTCTATTGTATCCACGTCCTTCCAGTATTGAGGGGACCAGAACTGAACACAGTACCAAAAGTGAGGTCTAACTAAGTCCTTATATCTGTAAATCTCCTCTGCCCTCTGTCTATAGTATCCACGTCCTTCCTGTATTGAGGGGACCAGAACTGAACACAGTACCAAAAGTGAGATCTAACTAAGGCCTTATATCTGTAAATCTCCTCTGCCCTCTGTCTATAGTATCAATGTCCTTCCAGTATTGAGGGGACCAGAACTGAACACAGTACCAAAAGTGAGGTCTAACTAAGGCCTTATATCTGTAAATCTCCTCTGCCCTCTGTCAATATTATCCACGTCCATCCTGTATTGAGGGGACCAGAACTGAACACAGTACCAAAAGTGAGATCTAACTAAGGCCTTATATCTGTAAATCTCCTCTGCCCTCTGTCTATAGTATCCATGTCCTTCCAGTATTGAGGGGACCAGAACTGAACACAGTACCAAAAGTGAGGTCTAACTAAGGCCTTATATCTGTAAATCTCCTCTGCCCTCTGTCAATATTATCCACGTCCTTCCTGTATTGAGGGGACCAGAACTGAACACAGTACCAAAAGTGAGATCTAACTAAGGCCTTATATCTGTAAATCTCCTCTGCCCTCTGTCTATAGTATCCATGTTTTTCCAGTATTGAGGGGACCAGAACTGAACACAGTACCAAAAGTGAGGTCTAACTAAGGCCTTATATCTGTAAATCTCCTCTGCCCTCCGTCTATATTATCCACGTCCATCCTGTATTGAGGGGACCAGAACTGAACACAGTACCAAAAGTGAGGTCTAACTAAGTCCTTATATCTGTAAATCTCCTCTGCCCTCTGTCTCTCGTATCCATGTCCTTCCTGTATTGAGGGGACCAGAACTGAACACAGTACCAAAAGTGAGGTCTAACTAAGGCCTTATATCTGTAAATCTCCTCTGCCCTCTGTCAATATTATCCACGTCCATCCTGTATTGAGCGGACCAGAACTGAACACAGTACCAAAAGTGAGGTCTAACTAAGTCCTTATATCTGTAAATCTCCTCTGCCCTCTGTCTATAGTATCAATGTCCTTCCAGTATTGAGGGGACCAGAACTGAACACAGTACCAAAAGTGAGGTCTAACTAAGGCCTTATATCTGTAAATCTCCTCTGCCCTCTGTCAATATTATCCACGTCCATCCTGTATTGAGGGGACCAGAACTGAACACAGTACCAAAAGTGAGATCTAACTAAGGCCTTATATCTGTAAATCTCCTCTGCCCTCTGTCTATAGTATCCATGTCCTTCCAGTATTGAGGGGACCAGAACTGAACACAGTACCAAAAGTGAGGTCTAACTAAGGCCTTATATCTGTAAATCTCCTCTGCCCTCTGTCAATATTATCCACGTCCTTCCTGTATTGAGGGGACCAGAACTGAACACAGTACCAAAAGTGAGATCTAACTAAGGCCTTATATCTGTAAATCTCCTCTGCCCTCTGTCTATAGTATCCATGTCCTTCCAGTATTGAGGGGACCAGAACTGAACACAGTACCAAAAGTGAGGTCTAACTAAGTCCTTATATCTGTAAATCTCCTCTGCCCTCTGTCTCTCGTATCCATGTCCTTCCTGTATTGAGGGGACCAGAACTGAACACAGTACCAAAAGTGAGGTCTAACTAAGGCCTTATATCTGTAAATCTCCTCTGCCCTCTGTCAATATTATCCACGTCCATCCTGTATTGAGCGGACCAGAACTGAACACAGTACCAAAAGTGAGGTCTAACTAAGTCCTTATATCTGTAAATCTTCTCTGCCCTCTGTCTGTAGTATACACATCCTTCGTATATAGAGGGGACCAGAACTGAACACAGTACCAAAAGTCAGATCTAACTAAGGTCCTATATCTGTAAATCTCCTCTGCCCTCTGTCTCTCATATCCATGTCCTTCCTGTATTGAGGGGACCAGAACTGAACACAGTACCAAAAGTGAGGTCTCACTAAGTCCTTATATCTGTAAATCTCCTCTGCCCTCTGTCTATAATATCCACGTCCTTCCAGTATTCAGGGGACCAGAACTGAACACAGTACCAAAAGTGAGGTCTAACTAAGTCCTTATATCTGTAAATCTCCTCTGCCCTCTGTCTGTAGTATCCACGTCCATCCTGTATTGAGGGGACCAGAACTGAACACAGTACCAAAAGTGAGGTCTAACTAAGTCCTTATATCTGTAAATCTCCTCTGCCCTCTGTCTGTAGTATCCACGTCCATCCTGTATTGAGGGGACCAGAATTGAACACAGGACCAAAAGTGAGGTCTAACTAAGGCCTTATATCTGTAAATCTACTCTGCCCTCTGTCTATAATATCCACATCCTTCCAGTATTGAGGGGACCAGAACTGAACACAGTACCAAAAGTGAGGTCTAACTAAGGCCTTATATCTGTAAATCTCCTCTGCCCTCTGTCTATAGTATCCACATCCTTCCTGTATTGAGGGACCAGAACTGAACACAGGACCAAAAGTGAGGTCTAACTAAGTTCTTATATCTGTAAATCTCCTCTGCCCTCTGTCTATAGTATCCACGTCCTTCCTGTATTGTGTGGACCAGAACTGAACACAGTACCAAAAGTGAGGTCTAACTAAGGCCT
This sequence comes from Hemitrygon akajei, assembly GCF_048418815.1. NCBI lineage: Eukaryota > Metazoa > Chordata > Chondrichthyes > Myliobatiformes > Dasyatidae > Hemitrygon > Hemitrygon akajei. The sequence continues at coordinate 61,932,077 of NC_133149.1, forward strand.
TATATCTGTAAATCTCCTCTGCCCTCTGTCTATATTATCCACGTCCATCCTGTATTGAGGGGACCAGAACTGAACACAGTACCAAAAGTGAGGTCTAACTAAGTCCTTATATCTGTAAATCTTCTCTGCCCTCTGTCTGTAGTATACACGTCCTTCGTATATAGAGGGGACCAGAACTGAACACAGTACCAAAAGTCAGGTCTAACTAAGGTCTTATATCTGTAAATCTCCTCTGGCCTCTGTCTCTCTTATCCATGTCCTTCCTGTATTGAGGGGACCAGAACTGAACACAGTACCAAAAGTGAGGTCTAACTAAGGCCTTATATCTGTAAATCTACTCTGCCCTCTGTCTATAGTATCCACGTCCTTCCAGTATTGAGGGGACCAGAACTGAACACTGTACCAAAAGTGAGGTCTCACTAAGTCCTTATATCTGTAAATCTCCTCTGCCCTCTGTCTATAGTATCCACGTCCATCCTGTATTGAGGGGACCAGAACTGAACACTGTACCAAAAGTGAGGTCTCACTAAGTCCTTATATCTGTAAATCTCCTCTGCCCTCTGTCTATAGTATCCACGTCCATCCTGTATTGAGGGGACCAGAACTGAACACTGTACCAAAAGTGAGGTCTCACTAAGTCCTTATATCTGTAAATCTCCTCTGCCCTCTGTCTATATTATCCATGTGTTTCCTGTATTGAGGGACCAGAACTGAACACAGTACCAAAAGTGAGGTCTAACTAAGGCCTTATATTTGTATATCTCCTCTGCCCTCTGTCTATATTATCCATGTCCTTCCAGTATTGAGGTGACGAGAACTGAACCCAGTACCAAAAGTGAGGTCTAACTACGGCCTTATATCTGTATATCTCCTCTGCCCTCTGTCTATAGTATCCACGTCCTTCCAGTATTGAGGGGACCAGAACTGAACACAGTACCAAAAGTGAGGTCTAACTAAGGCATAATATCTGTAAATCTCCTCTGCCCTCTGTCTATAGTATCCACGTACTTCCTGTATTGAGGGGACCAGAACTGAACACAGTACCGAATGTGAGGTCTAATTAAGGCCTTATATCTGTAAATCTCCTCTGCCCTCTGTCTATAGTATCCACGTCATTCCTGTATTGAGGGGACCAGAACTGAACACAGTACCAAAATTGAGGTCCAACTAAATCCTTATATCTGTAAATCTCCTCTGCCCTCTGTCTATAGTATCCATGTCCTTCCAGTATTGAGGGGACCAGAACTGAACACAGTACCAAAAGTGAGGTCTAACTAAGGCCTTATATCTGTAAATCTTCTCTGCCCTCTGTCTATATTATCCACGTCCATCCTGTATTGAGGGGACCAGAACTGAACACAGTACCAAAAGTGAGGTCTAGCTAAGTCCTTATATCTGTAAATCTTCTCTGCCCTCTGTCTGTAGTATACACGTCCTTCGTATATAGAGGGGACCAGAACTGAACACAGTACCAAAAGTCAGGTCTAACTAAGGTCTTATATCTGTAAATCTCCTCTGGCCTCTGTCTCTCGTATCCATGTCCTTCCTGTATTGAGGGGACCAGAACTGAACACAGTACCAAAAGTGAGGTCTAACTAAGGCCTTATATCTGTAAATCTACTCTGCCCTCTGTCTATAGTATCCACGTCCTTGCGGTATTGAGGGGACCAGAACTGAACACTGTACCAAAAGTGAGGTCTCACTAAGTCCTTATATCTGTAAATCTCCTCTGCCCTCTGTCTATATTATCCATGTCCTTCCTGTATTGAGGGACCAGAACTGAACACAGTACCAAAAGTGAGGTCTAACTAAGGCCTTATATTTGTATATCTCCTCTGCCCTCTGTCTATATTATCCATGTCCTTCCAGTATTGAGGTGACGAGAACTGAACCCAGTACCAAAAGTGAGGTCTAACTACAGCCTTATATCTGTATATCTCCTCTGCCCTCTGTCTATAGTATCCACGTCCTTCCAGTATTGAGGGGACCAGAACTGAACACAGTACCAAAAGTGAGGTCTAACTAAGGCATAATATCTGTAATCTCCTCTGCCCTCTGTCTATAGTATCCACGTCCTTCCTGTATTGAGGGGACCAGAACTGAACACAGTACCGAATGTGAGGTCTAATTAAGGCCTTATATCTGTAAATCTCCTCTGCCGTCTGTCTATAGTATCCACGTCCTTCCTGTATTGAGGGACCAGAACTGAACACAGTACCAAAAGTGAGGTCTAACTAAGGCCTTATATCTGTAAATCTCCTCTGCCCTCTGTCTATAGTATCCATGTCCTTCCAGTATTGAGGGGACCAGAACTGAACACAGTACCAAAAGTGAGGTCTAACTAAGGCCTTATATCTGTAAATCTCCTCTGCCCTCCGTCTATATTATCCACGTCCATCCTGTATTGAGGGGACCAGAACTGAACACAGTACCAAAAGTGAGGTCTAACTAAGTCCTTATATCTGTAAATCTCCTCTGCCCTCTGTCTCTCGTATCCATGTCCTTCCTGTATTGAGGGGACCAGAACTGAACACAGTACCAAAAGTGAGGTCTAACTAAGGCCTTATATCTGTAAATCTCCTCTGCCCTCTGTCTATATTATCCACGTCCATCCTGTATTGAGCGGACCAGAACTGAACACATTACCAAAAGTGAGGTCTAACTAAGTCCCTATATCTGTAAATCTCCTCTGCCCTCTGTCTGTAGTATACACATCCTTCGTATATAGAGGGGACCAGAACTGAACACAGTACCAAAAGTCAGGTCAAACTAAGGTCTTATATCTGTAAATCTCCTCTGCCCTCTGTCTCTCATATCCATGTCCTTCCTGTATTGAGGGGACCAGAACTGAACACAGTACCAAAAGTGAGGTCTAACTAAGGCCTTATATCTGTAAATCTACTCTGCCCTCTGTCTATAGTATCCACGTCCTTCCAGTATTGAGGGGACCAGAACTGAACACAGTACCAAAAGTGAGGTCTCACTAAGTCCTTATATCTGTAAATCTCCTCTGCCCTCTGTCTATAGTATCCACGTCCTTCCTGTATTGAGGGGACCAGAACTGAACACAGTACCAAAAGTGAGGTCTAACTAATGCCTTATATCTGTAAATCTCCTCTGCCCTCTGTCTATAGTATCCACATCCTTCCTGTACTGAGGGGACCAGAACTGAACACAGTACCAATAGTGAGGTCTAACTAAGTTCCTATATCTGTAAATCTCCTCTGCCCTCTGTCTATATTATCCATGTCCTTCCAGTATTGAGGTGACGAGAACTGAACCCAGTACCAAAAGTGAAGTCTAACTAAGGCCTTATATCTGTAAATCTCCTCTGCCCTCTGTCAATATTATCCACGTCCATCCTGTATTGAGGGGACCAGAACTGAACACAGTACCAAAAGTGAGATCTAACTAAGGCCTTATATCTGTAAATCTCCTCTGCCCTCTGTCTATAGTATCCATGTCCTTCCAGTATTGAGGGGACCAGAACTGAACACAGTACCAAAAGTGAGGTCTAACTAAGGCCTTATATCTGTAAATCTCCTCTGCCCTCTGTCAATATTATCCACGTCCTTCCTGTATTGAGGGGACCAGAACTGAACACAGTACCAAAAGTGAGATCTAACTAAGGCCTTATATCTGTAAATCTCCTCTGCCCTCTGTCTATAGTATCCATGTTTTTCCAGTATTGAGGGGACCAGAACTGAACACAGTACCAAAAGTGAGGTCTAACTAAGGCCTTATATCTGTAAATCTCCTCTGCCCTCCGTCTATATTATCCACGTCCATCCTGTATTGAGGGGACCAGAACTGAACACAGTACCAAAAGTGAGGTCTAACTAAGTCCTTATATCTGTAAATCTCCTCTGCCCTCTGTCTCTCGTATCCATGTCCTTCCTGTATTGAGGGGACCAGAACTGAACACAGTACCAAAAGTGAGGTCTAACTAAGGCCTTATATCTGTAAATCTCCTCTGCCCTCTGTCAATATTATCCACGTCCATCCTGTATTGAGCGGACCAGAACTGAACACAGTACCAAAAGTGAGGTCTAACTAAGTCCTTATATCTGTAAATCTCCTCTGCCCTCTGTCTATAGTATCAATGTCCTTCCAGTATTGAGGGGACCAGAACTGAACACAGTACCAAAAGTGAGGTCTAACTAAGGCCTTATATCTGTAAATCTCCTCTGCCCTCTGTCAATATTATCCACGTCCATCCTGTATTGAGGGGACCAGAACTGAACACAGTACCAAAAGTGAGATCTAACTAAGGCCTTATATCTGTAAATCTCCTCTGCCCTCTGTCTATAGTATCCATGTCCTTCCAGTATTGAGGGGACCAGAACTGAACACAGTACCAAAAGTGAGGTCTAACTAAGGCCTTATATCTGTAAATCTCCTCTGCCCTCTGTCAATATTATCCACGTCCTTCCTGTATTGAGGGGACCAGAACTGAACACAGTACCAAAAGTGAGATCTAACTAAGGCCTTATATCTGTAAATCTCCTCTGCCCTCTGTCTATAGTATCCATGTCCTTCCAGTATTGAGGGGACCAGAACTGAACACAGTACCAAAAGTGAGGTCTAACTAAGTCCTTATATCTGTAAATCTCCTCTGCCCTCTGTCTCTCGTATCCATGTCCTTCCTGTATTGAGGGGACCAGAACTGAACACAGTACCAAAAGTGAGGTCTAACTAAGGCCTTATATCTGTAAATCTCCTCTGCCCTCTGTCAATATTATCCACGTCCATCCTGTATTGAGCGGACCAGAACTGAACACAGTACCAAAAGTGAGGTCTAACTAAGTCCTTATATCTGTAAATCTTCTCTGCCCTCTGTCTGTAGTATACACATCCTTCGTATATAGAGGGGACCAGAACTGAACACAGTACCAAAAGTCAGATCTAACTAAGGTCCTATATCTGTAAATCTCCTCTGCCCTCTGTCTCTCATATCCATGTCCTTCCTGTATTGAGGGGACCAGAACTGAACACAGTACCAAAAGTGAGGTCTCACTAAGTCCTTATATCTGTAAATCTCCTCTGCCCTCTGTCTATAATATCCACGTCCTTCCAGTATTCAGGGGACCAGAACTGAACACAGTACCAAAAGTGAGGTCTAACTAAGTCCTTATATCTGTAAATCTCCTCTGCCCTCTGTCTGTAGTATCCACGTCCATCCTGTATTGAGGGGACCAGAACTGAACACAGTACCAAAAGTGAGGTCTAACTAAGTCCTTATATCTGTAAATCTCCTCTGCCCTCTGTCTGTAGTATCCACGTCCATCCTGTATTGAGGGGACCAGAATTGAACACAGGACCAAAAGTGAGGTCTAACTAAGGCCTTATATCTGTAAATCTACTCTGCCCTCTGTCTATAATATCCACATCCTTCCAGTATTGAGGGGACCAGAACTGAACACAGTACCAAAAGTGAGGTCTAACTAAGGCCTTATATCTGTAAATCTCCTCTGCCCTCTGTCTATAGTATCCACATCCTTCCTGTATTGAGGGACCAGAACTGAACACAGGACCAAAAGTGAGGTCTAACTAAGTTCTTATATCTGTAAATCTCCTCTGCCCTCTGTCTATAGTATCCACGTCCTTCCTGTATTGTGTGGACCAGAACTGAACACAGTACCAAAAGTGAGGTCTAACTAAGGCCTTATATCTGTAAATCTCCTCTGCCCTCTGTCTATATTATCCACGTCCATCCTGTATTGAGGGGACCAGAACTGAAAACAGTACCAAAAGTGAGGTCTAACTAAGTCCTTATATCTGTAAATCTTCTCTGCCCTCTGTCTGTAGTATACACGTCCTTCGTATATAGAGGGGACCAGAACTGAACACAGTACCAAAAGTCAGGTCTAACTAAGGTCTTATATCTGTAAATCTCCTCTGGCCTCTGTCTCTCTTATCCATGTCCTTCCTGTATTGAGGGGACCAGAACTGAACACAGTACCAAAAGTGAGGTCTAACTAAGGCCTTATATCTGTAAATCTACTCTGCCCTCTGTCTATAGTATCCACGTCCTTCCAGTATTGAGGGGACCAGAACTGAACACTGTACCAAAAGTGAGGTCTCACTAAGTCCTTATATCTGTAAATCTCCTCTGCCCTCTGTCTATAGTATCCACGTCCATCCTGTATTGAGGGGACCAGAACTGAACACTGTACCAAAAGTGAGGTCTCACTAAGTCCTTATATCTGTAAATCTCCTCTGCCCTCTGTCTATAGTATCCACGTCCATCCTGTATTGAGGGGACCAGAACTGAACACTGTACCAAAAGTGAGGTCTCACTAAGTCCTTATATCTGTAAATCTCCTCTGCCCTCTGTCTATATTATCCATGTGTTTCCTGTATTGAGGGACCAGAACTGAACACAGTACCAAAAGTGAGGTCTAACTAAGGCCTTATATTTGTATATCTCCTCTGCCCTCTGTCTATATTATCCATGTCCTTCCAGTATTGAGGTGACGAGAACTGAACCCAGTACCAAAAGTGAGGTCTAACTACGGCCTTATATCTGTATATCTCCTCTGCCCTCTGTCTATAGTATCCACGTCCTTCCAGTATTGAGGGGACCAGAACTGAACACAGTACCAAAAGTGAGGTCTAACTAAGGCATAATATCTGTAAATCTCCTCTGCCCTCTGTCTATAGTATCCACGTACTTCCTGTATTGAGGGGACCAGAACTGAACACAGTACCGAATGTGAGGTCTAATTAAGGCCTTATATCTGTAAATCTCCTCTGCCCTCTGTCTATAGTATCCACGTCATTCCTGTATTGAGGGGACCAGAACTGAACACAGTACCAAAATTGAGGTCCAACTAAATCCTTATATCTGTAAATCTCCTCTGCCCTCTGTCTATAGTATCCATGTCCTTCCAGTATTGAGGGGACCAGAACTGAACACAGTACCAAAAGTGAGGTCTAACTAAGGCCTTATATCTGTAAATCTTCTCTGCCCTCTGTCTATATTATCCACGTCCATCCTGTATTGAGGGGACCAGAACTGAACACAGTACCAAAAGTGAGGTCTAGCTAAGTCCTTATATCTGTAAATCTTCTCTGCCCTCTGTCTGTAGTATACACGTCCTTCGTATATAGAGGGGACCAGAACTGAACACAGTACCAAAAGTCAGGTCTAACTAAGGTCTTATATCTGTAAATCTCCTCTGGCCTCTGTCTCTCGTATCCATGTCCTTCCTGTATTGAGGGGACCAGAACTGAACACAGTACCAAAAGTGAGGTCTAACTAAGGCCTTATATCTGTAAATCTACTCTGCCCTCTGTCTATAGTATCCACGTCCTTGCGGTATTGAGGGGACCAGAACTGAACACTGTACCAAAAGTGAGGTCTCACTAAGTCCTTATATCTGTAAATCTCCTCTGCCCTCTGTCTATATTATCCATGTCCTTCCTGTATTGAGGGACCAGAACTGAACACAGTACCAAAAGTGAGGTCTAACTAAGGCCTTATATTTGTATATCTCCTCTGCCCTCTGTCTATATTATCCATGTCCTTCCAGTATTGAGGTGACGAGAACTGAACCCAGTACCAAAAGTGAGGTCTAACTACAGCCTTATATCTGTATATCTCCTCTGCCCTCTGTCTATAGTATCCACGTCCTTCCAGTATTGAGGGGACCAGAACTGAACACAGTACCAAAAGTGAGGTCTAACTAAGGCATAATATCTGTAATCTCCTCTGCCCTCTGTCTATAGTATCCACGTCCTTCCTGTATTGAGGGGACCAGAACTGAACACAGTACCGAATGTGAGGTCTAATTAAGGCCTTATATCTGTAAATCTCCTCTGCCGTCTGTCTATAGTATCCACGTCCTTCCTGTATTGAGGGACCAGAACTGAACACAGTACCAAAAGTGAGGTCTAACTAAGGCCTTATATCTGTAAATCTCCTCTGCCCTCTGTCTATAGTATCCATGTCCTTCCAGTATTGAGGGGACCAGAACTGAACACAGTACCAAAAGTGAGGTCTAACTAAGGCCTTATATCTGTAAATCTCCTCTGCCCTCCGTCTATATTATCCACGTCCATCCTGTATTGAGGGGACCAGAACTGAACACAGTACCAAAAGTGAGGTCTAACTAAGTCCTTATATCTGTAAATCTCCTCTGCCCTCTGTCTCTCGTATCCATGTCCTTCCTGTATTGAGGGGACCAGAACTGAACACAGTACCAAAAGTGAGGTCTAACTAAGGCCTTATATCTGTAAATCTCCTCTGCCCTCTGTCTATATTATCCACGTCCATCCTGTATTGAGCGGACCAGAACTGAACACATTACCAAAAGTGAGGTCTAACTAAGTCCCTATATCTGTAAATCTCCTCTGCCCTCTGTCTGTAGTATACACATCCTTCGTATATAGAGGGGACCAGAACTGAACACAGTACCAAAAGTCAGGTCAAACTAAGGTCTTATATCTGTAAATCTCCTCTGCCCTCTGTCTCTCATATCCATGTCCTTCCTGTATTGAGGGGACCAGAACTGAACACAGTACCAAAAGTGAGGTCTAACTAAGGCCTTATATCTGTAAATCTACTCTGCCCTCTGTCTATAGTATCCACGTCCTTCCAGTATTGAGGGGACCAGAACTGAACACAGTACCAAAAGTGAGGTCTCACTAAGTCCTTATATCTGTAAATCTCCTCTGCCCTCTGTCTATAGTATCCACGTCCTTCCTGTATTGAGGGGACCAGAACTGAACACAGTACCAAAAGTGAGGTCTAACTAATGCCTTATATCTGTAAATCTCCTCTGCCCTCTGTCTATAGTATCCACATCCTTCCTGTACTGAGGGGACCAGAACTGAACACAGTACCAATAGTGAGGTCTAACTAAGTTCCTATATCTGTAAATCTCCTCTGCCCTCTGTCTATATTATCCATGTCCTTCCAGTATTGAGGTGACGAGAACTGAACCCAGTACCAAAAGTGAAGTCTAACTACGGCCTTATATCTGTATATCTCCTCTGCCCTCTGTCTATAGTATCCACGTCCTTCCAGTATTGAGGGGACCAGAACTGAACACAGTAGCAAAAGTGAGGTCTAACTAAGGCATAATATCTGTAAATCTCCTCTGCCCTCTGTCTATAGTATCCACGTCCTTCCTGTATTGAGGGGACCAGAACTGAACACAGTACCGAATGTGAGGTCTAATTAAGGCCTTATATCTGTAAATCTCCTCTGCCGTCTGTCTATAGTATCCACGTCCTTCCTGTATTGAGGGACCAGAACTGAACACCGTACCAAAAGTGAGGTCTAACTAAGGCCTTATATCTGTAAATCTCCTCTGCCCTCTGTCTATAGTATCCATGTCCTTCCAGTATTGAGGGGACCAGAACTGAACACAGTACCAAAAGTGAGGTCTAACTAAGGCCTTATATCTGTAAATCTCCTCTGCCCTCCGTCTATATTATCCACGTCCATCCTGTATTGAGGGGACCAGAACTGAACACAGTACCAAAAGTGAGGTCTAACTAAGTCCTTATATCTGTAAATCTCCTCTGCCCTCTGTCTCTCGTATCCATGTCCTTCCTGTATTGAGGGGACCAGAACTGAACACAGTACCAAATGTGAGGTCTAACTAAGGCCTTATATCTGTAAATCTCCTCTGCCCTCTGTCTATATTATCCACGTCCATCCTGTATTGAGCGGACCAGAACTGAACACAGTACCAAAAGTGAGGTCTAACTAAGTCCTTATATCTGTAAATCTCCTCTGCCCTCTGTCTGTAGTATACACATCCTTCGTATATAGAGGGGACCAGAACTGAATACAGTACCAAAAGTCAGGTCTAACTAAGGTCTTATATCTGTAAATCTCCTCTGCCCTCTGTCTCTCATATCCATGTCCTTCCTGTATTGAGGGGACCAGAACTGAACACAGTACCAAAAGTGAGGTCTAACTAAGGCCTTATATCTGTAAATCTACTCTGCCCTCTGTCTATAGTATCCACGTCCTTCCAGTATTGAGGGGACCAGAACTGAACACAGTACCAAAAGTGAGGTCTCACTAAGTCCTTATATCTGTAAATCTCCTCTGCCCTCTGTCTATAGTATCCACGTCCTTCCTGTATTGAGGGGACCAGAACTGAACACAGTACCAAAAGTGAGGTCTAACTAATGCCTTATATCTGTAAATCTCCTCTGCCCTCTGTCTATAGTATCCACATCCTTCCTGTATTGAGGGGACCAGAACTGAACACAGTACCAAAAGTGAGGTCTCACTAAGTCCTTATATCTGTAAATCTCCTCTGCCCTCTGTCTATAGTATGCACGTCCTTCCTGTAGTGTGGCGACCAGAACTGAACACAGTACCAAAAGTGAGGTCTAACTAAGTTCCTATATCTGTAAATCTCCTCTGCCCTCTGTCTATAATATCCACGTCCTTCCAGTATTGAGGGGACCAGAACTGAACACAGTACCAAAAGTGAGGTCTCGCTAAGGCCTTATATCTGTAAATCTCCTCTGCCCTCTGTCTATAGTATCCACATCCTTCCTGTATTGAGGGACCAGAACTGAACACAGTACCAAAAGTGAGGTCTCACTAAGTCCTTATATCTGTAAATCTCCTCTGCCCTCTGTCTATAGTATCCACGTCCTTCCTGTATTGAGGGGACCAGAATTGAACACAGGACCAAAAGTGAGGTCTAACTAAGTTCTTATATCTGTAATTCTCCTCTGCCCTCTGTCTATAGTATCCACGTCCTTCCTGTATTGAGTGGACCAGAACTGAACACAGTAGCAAAGGTGAGGTCCAACTAAGTCCTTATATCTGTAAATCTCCTCTATCTGTATATAGTATCCACGTCCATCCTGTATTGAGGGGACCAGAACTGAACACAATACCAAAAGTGATGTCTGACTAAGCCCTTATATCTGTAAATCTCCTCTGCCCTCTGTCTATAGTATCCACGTCCTTCCTGTATTGAGGGAACCAGAACTGAACGCAGTACCAAAAGTGAGGTCTAACTAAGTCCTCATATCTGTAAATCTCCTCTGCCCTCTGTCTATAGTATCCATGTCCTTCCAGTATTGAGGGGACCAGAACTGAACACAGTACCAAAAGTGAGGTCTAACTAAGGCCTTATATCTGTAAATCTCCTCTGCCCTCTGTCAATATTATCCACGTCCTTCCTGTATTGAGGGGACCAGAACTGAACACAGTACCAAAAGTGAGATCTAACTAAGGCCTTATATCTGTAAATCTCCTCTGCCCTCTGTCTATAGTATCCATGTCCTTCCAGTATTGAGGGGACCAGAACTGAACACAGTACCAAAAGTGAGGTCTAACTAAGGCCTTATATCTGTAAATCTCCTCTGCCCTCCGTCTATATTATCCACGTCCATCCTGTATTGAGGGGACCAGAACTGAACACAGTACCAAAAGTGAGGTCTAACTAAGTCCTTATATCTGTAAATCTCCTCTGCCCTCTGTCTCTCGTATCCATGTCCTTCCTGTATTGAGGGGACCAGAACTGAACACAGTACCAAAAGTGAGGTCTAACTAAGGCCTTATATCTGTAAATCTCCTCTGCCCTCTGTCAATATTATCCACGTCCATCCTGTATTGAGCGGACCAGAACTGAACACAGTACCAAAAGTGAGGTCTAACTAAGTCCTTATATCTGTAAATCTCCTCTGCCCTCTGTCTATAGTATCAATGTCCTTCCAGTATTGAGGGGACCAGAACTGAACACAGTACCAAAAGTGAGGTCTAACTAAGGCCTTATATCTGTAAATCTCCTCTGCCCTCTGTCAATATTATCCACGTCCATCCTGTATTGAGGGGACCAGAACTGAACACAGTACCAAAAGTGAGATCTAACTAAGGCCTTATATCTGTAAATCTCCTCTGCCCTCTGTCTATAGTATCCATGTCCTTCCAGTATTGAGGGGACCAGAACTGAACACAGTACCAAAAGTGAGGTCTAACTAAGGCCTTATATCTGTAAATCTCCTCTGCCCTCTGTCAATATTATCCACGTCCTTCCTGTATTGAGGGGACCAGAACTGAACACAGTACCAAAAGTGAGATCTAACTAAGGCCTTATATCTGTAAATCTCCTCTGCCCTCTGTCTGTAGTATACACATCCTTCGTATATAGAGGGGACCAGAACTGAACACAGTACCAAAAGTCAGGTCTAACTAAGGTCCTATATCTGTAAATCTCCTCTGCCCTCTGTCTCTCATATCCATGTCCTTCCTGTATTGAGGGGACCAGAACTGAACACAGTACCAAAAGTGAGGTCTCACTAAGTCCTTATATCTGTAAATCTCCTCTGCCCTCTGTCTATAATATCCACGTCCTTCCAGTATTCAGGGGACCAGAACTGAACACAGTACCAAAAGTGAGGTCTAACTAAGTCCTTATATCTGTAAATCTCCTCTGCCCTCTGTCTGTAGTATCCACGTCCATCCTGTATTGAGGGGACCAGAACTGAACACAGTACCAAAAGTGAGGTCTAACTAAGTCCTTATATCTGTAAATCTCCTCTGCCCTCTGTCTGTAGTATCCACGTCCATCCTGTATTGAGGGGACCAGAATTGAACACAGGACCAAAAGTGAGGTCTAACTAAGGCCTTATATCTGTAAATCTACTCTGCCCTCTGTCTATAATATCCACATCCTTCCAGTATTGAGGGGACCAGAACTGAACACAGTACCAAAAGTGAGGTCTCACTAAGTCCTTATATCTGTAAATCTCCTCTGCCCTCTGTCAAGAGTATCCACGTCCATCCTGTATTGAGGGGACCAGAACTGAACACTGTACCAAAAGTGAGGTCTCACTAAGTCCTTATATCTGTAAATCTCCTCTGCCCTCTGTCTATATTATCCATGTCCTTCCAGTATTGAGGTGACGAGAACTGAACCCAGTACCAAAAGTGAGGTCTAACTACGGCCTTATATCTGTATATCTCCTCTGCCCTCTGTCTATAGTATCCACGTCCTTCCAGTATTGAGGGGACCAGAACTGAACACAGTACCAAAAGTGAGGTCTAACTAAGGCATAATATCTGTAAATCTCCTCTGCCCTCTGTCTATAGTATCCACGTCCTTCCTGTATTGAGGGGACCAGAACTGAACACAGTACCGAATGTGAGGTCTAATTAAGGCCTTATATCTGTAAATCTCCTCTGCCCTCTGTCTATAGTATCCACGTCATTCCTGTATTGAGGGGACCAGAACTGAACACAGTACCAAAATTGAGGTCCAACTAAATCCTTATATCTGTAAATCTCCTCTGCCCTCTGTCTATAGTATCCATGTCCTTCCAGTATTGAGGGGACCAGAACTGAACACAGTACCAAAAGTGAGGTCTAACTAAGGCCTTATATCTGTAAATCTTCTCTGCCCTCTGTCTATATTATCCACGTCCATCCTGTATTGAGGGGACCAGAACTGAACACAGTACCAAAAGTGAGGTCTAACTAAGTCCTTATATCTGTAAATCTTCTCTGCCCTCTGTCTGTAGTATACACGTCCTTCGTATATAGAGGGGACCAGAACTGAACACAGTACCAAAAGTCAGGTCTAACTAAGGTCTTATATCTGTAAATCTCCTCTGGCCTCTGTCTCTCGTATCCATGTCCTTCCTGTATTGAGGGGACCAGAACTGAACACAGTACCAAAAGTGAGGTCTAACTAAGGCCTTATATCTGTAAATCTACTCTGCCCTCTGTCTATAGTATCCACGTCCTTGCGGTATTGAGGGGACCAGAACTGAACACTGTACCAAAAGTGAGGTCTCACTAAGTACTTATATCTGTAAATCTCCTCTGCCCTCTGTCTATAGTATCCACGTCCATCCTGTATTGAGGGGACCAGAACTGAACACTGTACCAAAAGTGAGGTCTCACTAAGTCCTTATATCTGTAAATCTCCTCTGCCCTCTGTCTATATTATCCATGTCCTTCCTGTATTGAGGGACCAGAACTGAACACAGTACCAAAAGTGAGGTCTAACTAAGGCCTTATATTTGTATATCTCCTCTGCCCTCTGTCTATATTATCCATGTCCTTCCAGTATTGAGGTGACGAGAACTGAACCCAGTACCAAAAGTGAGGTCTAACTACAGCCTTATATCTGTATATCTCCTCTGCCCTCTGTCTATAGTATCCACGTCCTTCCAGTATTGAGGGGACCAGAACTGAACACAGTACCAAAAGTGAGGTCTAACTAAGGCATAATATCTGTAATCTCCTCTGCCCTCTGTCTATAGTATCCACGTCCTTCCTGTATTGAGGGGACCAGAACTGAACACAGTACCAAAAGTGAGGTCTAACTAATGCCTTATATCTGTAAATCTCCTCTGCCCTCTGTCTATAGTATCCACATCCTTCCTGTATTGAGGGGACCAGAACTGAACACAGTACCAAAAGTGAGGTCTCACTAAGTCCTTATATCTGTAAATCTCCTCTGCCCTCTGTCTATAGTATGCACGTCCTTCCTGTAGTGTGGCGACCAGAACTGAACACAGTACCAAAAGTGAGGTCTAACTAAGTTCCTATATCTGTAAATCTCCTCTGCCCTCTGTCTATAATATCCACGTCCTTCCAGTATTGAGGGGACCAGAACTGAACACAGTACCAAAAGTGAGGTCTCGCTAAGGCCTTATATCTGTAAATCTCCTCTGCCCTCTGTCTATAGTATCCACATCCTTCCTGTATTGAGGGACCAGAACTGAACACAGTACCAAAAGTGAGGTCTCACTAAGTCCTTATATCTGTAAATCTCCTCTGCCCTCTGTCTATAGTATCCACGTCCTTCCTGTATTGAGGGGACCAGAATTGAACACAGGACCAAAAGTGAGGTCTAACTAAGTTCTTATATCTGTAATTCTCCTCTGCCCTCTGTCTATAGTATCCACGTCCTTCCTGTATTGAGTGGACCAGAACTGAACACAGTAGCAAAGGTGAGGTCCAACTAAGTCCTTATATCTGTAAATCTCCTCTATCTGTATATAGTATCCACGTCCATCCTGTATTGAGGGGACCAGAACTGAACACAATACCAAAAGTGATGTCTGACTAAGCCCTTATATCTGTAAATCTCCTCTGCCCTCTGTCTATAGTATCCACGTCCTTCCTGTATTGAGGGAACCAGAACTGAACGCAGTACCAAAAGTGAGGTCTAACTAAGTCCTCATATCTGTAAATCTCCTCTGCCCTCTGTCTATAGTATCCATGTCCTTCCAGTATTGAGGGGACCAGAACTGAACACAGTACCAAAAGTGAGGTCTAACTAAGGCCTTATATCTGTAAATCTCCTCTGCCCTCTGTCAATATTATCCACGTCCTTCCTGTATTGAGGGGACCAGAACTGAACACAGTACCAAAAGTGAGATCTAACTAAGGCCTTATATCTGTAAATCTCCTCTGCCCTCTGTCTATAGTATCCATGTCCTTCCAGTATTGAGGGGACCAGAACTGAACACAGTACCAAAAGTGAGGTCTAACTAAGGCCTTATATCTGTAAATCTCCTCTGCCCTCCGTCTATATTATCCACGTCCATCCTGTATTGAGGGGACCAGAACTGAACACAGTACCAAAAGTGAGGTCTAACTAAGTCCTTATATCTGTAAATCTCCTCTGCCCTCTGTCTCTCGTATCCATGTCCTTCCTGTATTGAGGGGACCAGAACTGAACACAGTACCAAAAGTGAGGTCTAACTAAGGCCTTATATCTGTAAATCTCCTCTGCCCTCTGTCAATATTATCCACGTCCATCCTGTATTGAGCGGACCAGAACTGAACACAGTACCAAAAGTGAGGTCTAACTAAGTCCTTATATCTGTAAATCTCCTCTGCCCTCTGTCTATAGTATCAATGTCCTTCCAGTATTGAGGGAACCAGAACTGAACACAGTACCAAAAGTGAGGTCTAACTAAGGCCTTATATCTGTAAATCTCCTCTGCCCTCTGTCAATATTATCCACGTCCATCCTGTATTGAGGGGACCAGAACTGAACACAGTACCAAAAGTGAGATCTAACTAAGGCCTTATATCTGTAAATCTCCTCTGCCCTCTGTCTATAGTATCCATGTCCTTCCAGTATTGAGGGGACCAGAACTGAACACAGTACCAAAAGTGAGGTCTAACTAAGGCCTTATATCTGTAAATCTCCTCTGCCCTCTGTCAATATTATCCACGTCCTTCCTGTATTGAGGGGACCAGAACTGAACACAGTACCAAAAGTGAGATCTAACTAAGGCCTTATATCTGTAAATCTCCTCTGCCCTCTGTCTGTAGTATACACATCCTTCGTATATAGAGGGGACCAGAACTGAACACAGTACCAAAAGTCAGGTCTAACTAAGGTCCTATATCTGTAAATCTCCTCTGCCCTCTGTCTCTCATATCCATGTCCTTCCTGTATTGAGGGGACCAGAACTGAACACAGTACCAAAAGTGAGGTCTCACTAAGTCCTTATATCTGTAAATCTCCTCTGCCCTCTGTCTATAATATCCACGTCCTTCCAGTATTCAGGGGACCAGAACTGAACACAGTACCAAAAGTGAGGTCTAACTAAGTCCTTATATCTGTAAATCTCCTCTGCCCTCTGTCTGTAGTATCCACGTCCATCCTGTATTGAGGGGACCAGAACTGAACACAGTACCAAAAGTGAGGTCTAACTAAGTCCTTATATCTGTAAATCTCCTCTGCCCTCTGTCTGTAGTATCCACGTCCATCCTGTATTGAGGGGACCAGAATTGAACACAGGACCAAAAGTGAGGTCTAACTAAGGCCTTATATCTGTAAATCTACTCTGCCCTCTGTCTATAATATCCACATCCTTCCAGTATTGAGGGGACCAGAACTGAACACAGTACCAAAAGTGAGGTCTCACTAAGTCCTTATATCTGTAAATCTCCTCTGCCCTCTGTCAAGAGTATCCACGTCCATCCTGTATTGAGGGGACCAGAACTGAACACTGTACCAAAAGTGAGGTCTCACTAAGTCCTTATATCTGTAAATCTCCTCTGCCCTCTGTCTATATTATCCATGTCCTTCCAGTATTGAGGTGACGAGAACTGAACCCAGTACCAAAAGTGAGGTCTAACTACGGCCTTATATCTGTATATCTCCTCTGCCCTCTGTCTATAGTATCCACGTCCTTCCAGTATTGAGGGGACCAGAACTGAACACAGTACCAAAAGTGAGGTCTAACTAAGGCATAATATCTGTAAATCTCCTCTGCCCTCTGTCTATAGTATCCACGTCCTTCCTGTATTGAGGGGACCAGAACTGAACACAGTACCGAATGTGAGGTCTAATTAAGGCCTTATATCTGTAAATCTCCTCTGCCCTCTGTCTATAGTATCCACGTCATTCCTGTATTGAGGGGACCAGAACTGAACACAGTACCAAAATTGAGGTCCAACTAAATCCTTATATCTGTAAATCTCCTCTGCCCTCTGTCTATAGTATCCATGTCCTTCCAGTATTGAGGGGACCAGAACTGAACACAGTACCAAAAGTGAGGTCTAACTAAGGCCTTATATCTGTAAATCTTCTCTGCCCTCTGTCTATATTATCCACGTCCATCCTGTATTGAGGGGACCAGAACTGAACACAGTACCAAAAGTGAGGTCTAACTAAGTCCTTATAGCTGTAAATCTTCTCTGCCCTCTGTCTGTAGTATACACGTCCTTCGTATATAGAGGGGACCAGAACTGAACACAGTACCAAAAGTCAGGTCTAACTAAGGTCTTATATCTGTAAATCTCCTCTGGCCTCTGTCTCTCGTATCCATGTCCTTCCTGTATTGAGGGGACCAGAACTGAACACAGTACCAAAAGTGAGGTCTAACTAAGGCCTTATATCTGTAAATCTACTCTGCCCTCTGTCTATAGTATCCACGTCCTTGCGGTATTGAGGGGACCAGAACTGAACACTGTACCAAAAGTGAGGTCTCACTAAGTACTTATATCTGTAAATCTCCTCTGCCCTCTGTCTATAGTATCCACGTCCATCCTGTATTGAGGGGACCAGAACTGAACACTGTACCAAAAGTGAGGTCTCACTAAGTCCTTATATCTGTAAATCTCCTCTGCCCTCTGTCTATATTATCCATGTCCTTCCTGTATTGAGGGACCAGAACTGAACACAGTACCAAAAGTGAGGTCTAACTAAGGCCTTATATTTGTATATCTCCTCTGCCCTCTGTCTATATTATCCATGTCCTTCCAGTATTGAGGTGACGAGAACTGAACCCAGTACCAAAAGTGAGGTCTAACTACAGCCTTATATCTGTATATCTCCTCTGCCCTCTGTCTATAGTATCCACGTCCTTCCAGTATTGAGGGGACCAGAACTGAACACAGTACCAAAAGTGAGGTCTAACTAAGGCATAATATCTGTAATCTCCTCTGCCCTCTGTCTATAGTATCCACGTCCTTCCTGTATTGAGGGGACCAGAACTGAACACAGTACCGAATGTGAGGTCTAATTAAGGCCTTATATCTGTAAATCTCCTCTGCCGTCTGTCTATAGTATCCACGTCCTTCCTGTATTGAGGGACCAGAACTGAACACAGTACCAAAAGTGAGGTCTAACTAAGGCCTTATATCTGTAAATCTCCTCTGCCCTCTGTCTATAGTATCCATGTCCTTCCAGTATTGAGGGGACCAGAACTGAACACAGTACCAAAAGTGAGGTCTAACTAAGGCCTTATATCTGTAAATCTCCTCTGCCCTCCGTCTATATTATCCACGTCCATCCTGTATTGAGGGGACCAGAACTGAACACAGTACCAAAAGTGAGGTCTAACTAAGTCCTTATATCTGTAAATCTCCTCTGCCCTCTGTCTCTCGTATCCATGTCCTTCCTGTATTGAGGGGACCAGAACTGAACACAGTACCAAAAGTGAGGTCTAACTAAGGCCTTATATCTGTAAATCTCCTCTGCCCTCTGTCTATATTATCCACGTCCATCCTGTATTGAGCGGACCAGAACTGAACACATTACCAAAAGTGAGGTCTAACTAAGTCCTTATATCTGTAAATCTCCTCTGCCCTCTGTCTGTAGTATACACATCCTTCGTATATAGAGGGGACCAGAACTGAACACAGTACCAAAAGTCAGGTCAAACTAAGGTCTTATATCTGTAAATCTCCTCTGCCCTCTGTCTCTCATATCCATGTCCTTCCTGTATTGAGGGGACCAGAACTGAACACAGTACCAAAAGTGAGGTCTAACTAAGGCCTTATATCTGTAAATCTACTCTGCCCTCTGTCTATAGTATCCACGTCCTTCCAGTATTGAGGGGACCAGAACTGAACACAGTACCAAAAGTGAGGTCTCACTAAGTCCTTATATCTGTAAATCTCCTCTGCCCTCTGTCTATAGTATCCACGTCCTTCCTGTATTGAGGGGACCAGAACTGAACACAGTACCAAAAGTGAGGTCTAACTAATGCCTTATATCTGTAAATCTCCTCTGCCCTCTGTCTATAGTATCCACATCCTTCCTGTATTGAGGGGACCAGAACTGAACACAGTACCAATAGTGAGGTCTAACTAAGTTCCTATATCTGTAAATCTCCTCTGCCCTCTGTCTATAATATCCACGTCCTTCCAGTATTGAGGGGACCAGAACTGAACACAGTACCAAAAGTGAGGTCTCACTAAGGCCTTATATCTGTAAATCTCCTCTGCCCTCTGTCTATAGTATCCACATCCTTTCTGTATTGAGGGACCAGAACTGAACACAGTACCAAAAGTGAGGTCTCACTAAGTCCTTATATCTGTAAATCTCCTCTGCCCTCTGTCTATAGTATCCACGTCCATCCTGTATTGAGGGGACCAGAATTGAACACAGGACCAAAAGTGAGGTCTAACTAAGTTCTTATATCTGTAATTCTCCTCTGCCCTCTGTCTATAGTATCCACGTCCTTCCTGTATTGAGTGGACCAGAACTGAACACAGTAGCAAAGGTGAGGTCCAACTAAGTCCTTATATCTGTAAATCTCCTCTATCTGTATATAGTATCCACGTCCATCCTGTATTGAGGGGACCAGAACTGAACACAATACCAAAAGTGATGTCTGACTAAGCCCTTATATCTGTAAATCTCCTCTGCCCTATGTCTATAGTATCCACGTCCTTCCTGTATTGAGGGAACCAGAACTGAACACAGTACCAAAAGTGAGGTCTAACTAAGTCCTTATATCTGTAAATCTCCTCTGCCCTCTGTCTATAGTATCCACGTCCATCCTGTATTGAGGGGACCAGAACTGAACACTGTACCAAAAGTGAGGTCTCACTAAGTCCTTATATCTGTAAATCTCCTCTGCCCTCTGTCTATATTATCCATGTCCTTCCTGTATTGAGGGACCAGAACTGAACACAGTACCAAAAGTGAGGTCTAACTAAGGCCTTATATTTGTATATCTCCTCTGCCCTCTGTCTATATTATCCATGTCCTTCCAGTATTGAGGTGACGAGAACTGAACCCAGTACCAAAAGTGAAGTCTAACTACGGCCTTATATCTGTATATCTCCTCTGCCCTCTGTCTATAGTATCCACGTCCTTCCAGTATTGAGGGGACCAGAACTGAACACAGTAGCAAAAGTGAGGTCTAACTAAGGCATAATATCTGTAAATCTCCTCTGCCCTCTGTCTATAGTATCCACGTCCTTCCTGTATTGAGGGGATCAGAACTGAACACAGTACCGAATGTGAGGTCTAATTAAGGCCTTATATCTGTAAATCTCCTCTGCCGTCTGTCTATAGTATCCAAGTCCTTCCTGTATTGAGGGACCAGAACTGAACACAGTACCAAAAGTGAGGTCTAAGTAAGGCCTTATATCTGTAAATCTCCTCTGCCCTCTGTCTATAGTATCCATGTCCTTCCAGTATTGAGGGGACCAGAACTGAACACAGTACCAAAAGTGAGGTCTAACTAAGGCCTTATATCTGTAAATCTCCTCTGCCCTCCGTCTATATTATCCACGTCCATCCTGTATTGAGGGGACCAGAACTGAACACAGTACCAAAAGTGAGGTCTAACTAAGTCCTTATATCTGTAAATCTCCTCTGCCCTCTGTCTCTCGTATCCATGTCCTTCCTGTATTGAGGGGACCAGAACTGAACACAGTACCAAATGTGAGGTCTAACTAAGGCCTTATATCTGTAAATCTCCTCTGCCCTCTGTCTATATTATCCACGTCCATCCTGTATTGAGCGGACCAGAACTGAACACAGTACCAAAAGTGAGGTCTAACTAAGTCCTTATATCTGTAAATCTCCTCTGCCCTCTGTCTGTAGTATACACATCCTTCGTATATAGAGGGGACCAGAACTGAATACAGTACCAAAAGTCAGGTCTAACTAAGGTCTTATATCTGTAAATCTCCTCTGCCCTCTGTCTCTCATATCCATGTCCTTCCTGTATTGAGGGGACCAGAACTGAACACAGTACCAAAAGTGAGGTCTAACTAAGGCCTTATATCTGTAAATCTACTCTGCCCTCTGTCTATAGTATCCACGTCCTTCCAGTATTGAGGGGACCAGAACTGAACACAGTACCAAAAGTGAGGTCTCACTAAGTCCTTATATCTGTAAATCTCCTCTGCCCTCTGTCTATAGTATCCACGTCCTTCCTGTATTGAGGGGACCAGAACTGAACACAGTACCAAAAGTGAGGTCTAACTAATGCCTTATATCTGTAAATCTCCTCTGCCCTCTGTCTATAGTATCCACATCCTTCCTGTATTGAGGGGACCAGAACTGAACACAGTACCAAAAGTGAGGTCTAACTAATGCCTTATATCTGTAAATCTCCTCTGCCCTCTGTCTATAGTATGCACGTCCTTCCTGTAGTGTGGCGACCAGAACTGAACACAGTACCAAAAGGGAGGTCTAACTAAGTTCCTATATCTGTAAATCTCCTCTGCCCTCTGTCTATAATATCCACGTCCTTCCAGTATTGAGGGGACCAGAACTGAACACAGTACCAAAAGTGAGGTCTCGCTAAGGCCTTATATCTGTAAATCTCCTCTGCCCTCTGTCTATAGTATCCACATCCTTCCTGTATTGAGGGACCAGAACTGAACACAGTACCAAAAGTGAGGTCTCACTAAGTCCTTATATCTGTAAATCTCCTCTGCCCTCTGTCTATAGTATCCACGTCCTTCCTGTATTGAGGGGACCAGAATTGAACACAGGACCAATAGTGAGGTCTAACTAAGTTCTTATATCTGTAATTCTCCTCTGCCCTCTGTCTATAGTATCCACGTCCTTCCTGTATTGAGTGGACCAGAACTGAACACAGTAGCAAAGGTGAGGTCCAACTAAGTCCTTATATCTGTAAATCTCCTCTATCTGTATATAGTATCCACGTCCATCCTGTATTGAGGGGACCAGAACTGAACACAATACCAAAAGTGATGTCTGACTAAGCCCTTATATCTGTAAATCTCCTCTGCCCTCTGTCTATAGTATCCACGTCCTTCCTGTATTGAGGGAACCAGAACTGAACACAGTACCAAAAGTGAGGTCTAACTAAGTCCTCATATCTGTAAATCTCCTCTGCCCTCTGTCTATAGTATCCATGTCCTTCCAGTATTGAGGGGACCAGAACTGAACACAGTACCAAAAGTGAGGTCTAACTAAGGCCTTATATCTGTAAATCTCCTCTGCCCTCTGTCAATATTATCCACGTCCTTCCTGTATTGAGGGGACCAGAACTGAACACAGTACCAAAAGTGAGATCTAACTAAGGCCTTATATCTGTAAATCTCCTCTGCCCTCTGTCTATAGTATCCATGTCCTTCCAGTATTGAGGGGACCAGAACTGAACACAGTACCAAAAGTGAGGTCTAACTAAGGCCTTATATCTGTAAATCTCCTCTGCCCTCCGTCTATATTATCCACGTCCATCCTGTATTGAGGGGACCAGAACTGAACACAGTACCAAAAGTGAGGTCTAACTAAGTCCTTATATCTGTAAATCTCCTCTGCCCTCTGTCTCTCGTATCCATGTCCTTCCTGTATTGAGGGGACCAGAACTGAACACAGTACCAAAAGTGAGGTCTAACTAAGGCCTTATATCTGTAAATCTCCTCTGCCCTCTGTCAATATTATCCACGTCCATCCTGTATGGAGCGGACCAGAACTGAACACAGTACCAAAAGTGAGGTCTAACTAAGTCCTTATATCTGTAAATCTCCTCTGCCCTCTGTCTATAGTATCAATGTCCTTCCAGTATTGAGGGGACCAGAACTGAACACAGTACCAAAAGTGAGGTCTAACTAAGGCCTTATATCTGTAAATCTCCTCTGCCCTCTGTCAATATTATCCACGTCCATCCTGTATTGAGGGGACCAGAACTGAACACAGTACCAAAAGTGAGATCTAACTAAGGCCTTATATCTGTAAATCTCCTCTGCCCTCTGTCTATAGTATCCATGTCCTTCCAGTATTGAGGGGACCAGAACTGAACACAGTACCAAAAGTGAGGTCTAACTAAGGCCTTATATTTGTAAATCTCCTCTGCCCTCTGTCAATATTATCCACGTCCTTCATGTATTAAGGGGACCAGAACTGAACACAGTACCAAAAGTGAGATCTAACTAAGGCCTTATATCTGTAAATCTCCTCTGCCCTCTGTCTATAGTATCCATGTCCTTCCAGTATTGAGGGGACCAGAACTGAACACAGTACCAAAAGTGAGGTCTAACTAAGTCCTTATATCTGTAAATCTCCTCTGCCCTCTGTCTCTCGTATCCATGTCCTTCCTGTATTGAGGGGACCAGAACTGAACACAGTACCAAAAGTGAGGTCTAACTAAGGCCTTATATCTGTAAATCTCCTCTGCCCTCTGTCAATATTATCCACGTCCATCCTGTATTGAGCGGACCAGAACTGAACACAGTACCAAAAGTGAGGTCTAACTAAGTCCTTATATCTGTAAATCTTCTCTGCCCTCTGTCTGTAGTATACACATCCTTCGTATATAGAGGGGACCAGAACTGAACACAGTACCAAAAGTCAGGTCTAACTAAGGTCCTATATCTGTAAATCTCCTCTGCCCTCTGTCTCTCATATCCATGTCCTTCCTGTATTGAGGGGACCAGAACTGAACACAGTACCAAAAGTGAGGTCTCACTAAGTCCTTATATCTGTAAATCTCCTCTGCCCTCTGTCTATAATATCCACGTCCTTCCAGTATTCAGGGGACCAGAACTGAACACAGTACCAAAAGTGAGGTCTAACTAAGTCCTTATATCTGTAAATCTCCTCTGCCCTCTGTCTGTAGTATCCACGTCCATCCTGTATTGAGGGGACCAGAACTGAACACAGTACCAAAAGTGAGGTCTAACTAAGTCCTAACATCTGTAAATCTCCTCTGCCCTCTGTCTGTAGTATCCACGTCCATCCTGTATTGAGGGGACCAGAATTGAACACAGGACCAAAAGTGAGGTCTAACTAAGGCCTTATATCTGTAAATCTACTCTGCCCTCTGTCTATAATATCCACATCCTTCCAGTATTGAGGGGACCAGAACTGAACACAGTACCAAAAGTGAGGTCTAACTAAGGCCTTATATCTGTAAATCTCCTCTGCCCTCTGTCTATAGTATCCACATCCTTCCTGTATTGAGGGACCAGAACTGAACACAGGACCAAAAGTGAGGTCTAACTAAGTTCTTATATCTGTAAATCTCCTCTGCCCTCTGTCTATAGTATCCACGTCCTTCCTGTATTGTGTGGACCGGAACTGAACACAGTAGCAAAAGTGAGGTCCAACTAAGTCCTTATATCTGTAAATCTCCTCTGCCCTCTGTCTATAGTGTCCACGTCCATCCGGTATTGAGGGGACCAGAATTGAATTCAGTTCCAAAAGTGAGGTCTAACTAAGTCCTTATATCTGTAAATCTCCTCTATCTGTCTATAGTATCCACGTCCATCCTGTATTGAGGGGACCAGAACTGAACACAATACCAAAAGTGATGTCTGACTAAGCCCTTATATCTGTAAATCTCCTCTGCCCTCTGTCTATAGTATCCAAGTCCTTCCAGTATTGAGGGGACCAGAACTGAACACAGTACCAAAAGTGAGGTCTAACTAAGTCCTTATATCTGTAAATCTCCTCTGCCCTCTGTCTATACTATCCACGTCATTCCTGTATTGAGGGGACCAGAACTGAACACAGTACCAAAAGTGAGGTCCAACTAAGTCCTTATATCTGTAAATCTCCTCTGCCCTCTGTCTATAGTATCCATGTCCTTCCAGTATTGAGGGGACCAGAACTGAACACAGTACCAAAAGTGAGGTCTAACTAAGTCCTTATATCTGTAAATCTTCTCTGCCCTCTGTCTGTAGTATACACATCCTTCGTATATAGAGGGGACCAGAACTGAACACAGTACCAAAAGTCAGGTCTAACTAAGGTCTTATATCTGTAAATCTCCTCTGCCCTCTGTCTCTCATATCCATGTCCTTCCTGTATTGAGGGGACCAGAACTGAACACAGTACCAAAAGTGAGGTCTAACTAAGGCCTTATATCTGTAAATCTCCTCTGCCCTCTGTCTATAGTATCCACGTCCTTCCTGTATTGAGGGGAACAGAACTGAACACAGTACCAAAAGTGAGGTCTAACTAATGCCTTATATCTGTAAATCTACTCTGCCCTCTGTCTATAGTATCCACGTCCTTCCAGTATTGAGGGGACCAGAACTGAACACAGTACCAAAAGTGAGGTCTCACTAAGTCCTTATATCTGTAAATCTCCTCTGCCCTCTGTCTATATTATCCATGTCCTTCCAGTATTGAGGTGACGAGAACTGAACCCAGTACCAAAAGTGAGGTCTAACTACGGCCTTATATCTGTATATCTCCTCTGCCCTCTGTCTATAGTATCCACGTCCTTCCTGTATTGAGGGGACCAGAACTGAACACAGTACCGAATGTGAGGTCTAATTAAGGCCTTATATCTGTAAATCTCCTCTGCCCTCTGTCTATAGTATCCACGTCATTCCTGTATTGAGGGGACCAGAACTGAACACAGTACCATAATTGAGGTCCAACTAAATCCTTATATCTGTAAATCTCCTCTGCCCTCTGTCTATAGTATCCATGTCCTTCCAGTATTGAGGGGACCAGAACTGAACACAGTACCAAAAGTGTGGTCTAACTAAGGCCTTATATCTGTAAATCTCCTCTGCCCTCTGTCTATATTATCCACGTCCATCCTGTATTGAGGGGACCAGAACTGAACACAGTACCAAAAGTGAGGTCTAACTAAGTCCTTATATCTGTAAATCTTTTCTGCCCTCTGTCTGTAGTATACACGTCCTTCGTATATAGAGGGGACCAGAACTGAACACAGTACCAAAAGTCAGGTCTAACTAAGGTCTAATATCTGTAAATCTCCTCTTGCCTCTGTCTCTCGTATCCATGTCCTTCCTGTATTGAGGGGACCAGAACTGAACACAGTACCAAAAGTGAGGTCTAACTAAGGCCTTATATCTGTAAATCTACTCTGCCCTCTGTCTATAGTATCCACGTCCTTCCAGTATTGAGGGGACCAGAACTGAACACTGTACCAAAAGTGAGGTCTCACTAAGTCCTTATATCTGTAAATCTCCTCTGCCCTCTGTCTATAGTATCCACGTCCATCCTGTATTGAGGGGACCAGAACTGAACACAGTACCAAAAGTGAGATCTAACTAAGGCCTTATATCTGTAAATCTCCTCTGCCCTCTGTCTATAGTATCCATGTCCTTCCAGTATTGAGGGGACCAGAACTGAACACAGTACCAAAAGTGAGGTCTAACTAAGGCCTTATATCTGTAAATCTCCTCTGCCCTCCGTCTATATTATCCACGTCCATCCTGTATTGAGGGGACCAGAACTGAACACAGTACCAAAAGTGAGGTCTAACTAAGTCCTTATATCTGTAAATCTCCTCTGCCCTCTGTCTCTCGTATCCATGTCCTTCCTGTATTGAGGGGACCAGAACTGAACACAGTACCAAAAGTGAGGTCTAACTAAGGCCTTATATCTGTAAATCTCCTCTGCCCTCTGTCAATATTATCCACGTCCATCCTGTATTGAGCGGACCAGAACTGAACACAGTACCAAAAGTGAGGTCTAACTAAGTCCTTATATCTGTAAATCTTCTCTGCCCTCTGTCTGTAGTATACACATCCTTCGTATATAGAGGGGACCAGAACTGAACACAGTACCAAACGTCAAGTCTAACTAAGGTCTTATATCTGTAAATCTCCTCTGCCCTCTGTCTCTCATATCCATGTCCTTCCTGTATTGAGGGGACCAGAACTGAACACAGTACCAAAAGTGAGGTCTAACTAAGGCCTTATATCTGTAAATCTCCTCTGCCCTCTGTCTATAGTATCCACGTCCTTCCTGTATTGAGGGGAACAGAACTGAACACAGTACCAAAAGTGAGGTCTAACTAAGGCCTTATATCTGTAAATCTACTCTGCCCTCTGTCTATAGTATCCACGTCCTTCCAGTATTGAGGGGACCAGAACTGAATACAGTACCAAAAGTGAGGTCTCACTAAGTCCTTATATCTGTAAATCTCCTCTGCCCTCTGTCTATATTATCCATGTCCTTCCAGTATTGAGGTGACGAGAACTGAACCCAGTACCAAAAGTGAGGTCTAACTACGGCCTTATATCTGTATATCTCCTCTGCCCTCTGTCTATAGTATCCACGTCCTTCCAGTATTGAGGGGACCAGAACTGAACACAGTACCAAAAGTGAGGTCTAACTAAGGCATAATATCTGTAAATCTCCTCTGCCCTCTGTCTATAGTATCCACGTCCTTCCTGTATTGAGGGGACCAGAACTGAACACAGTACCAAAATTGAGGTCCAACTAAATCCTTATATCTGTAAATCTCCACTGCCCTCTGTCTATAGTATCCATGTCCTTCCAGTATTGAGGGGACCAGAACTGAACACAGTACCAAAAGTGAGGTCTAACTAAGGCCTTATATCTGTAAATCTCCTCTGCCCTCTGTCTATATTATCCACGTCCATCCTGTATTGAGGGGACCAGAACTGAACACAGTACCAAAAGTGAGGTCTAACTAAGTCCTTATATCTGTAAATCTTCTCTGCCCTCTGTCAGTAGTATACACGTCCTTCGTATATAGAGGGGACCAGAACTGAACACAGTACCAAAAGTCAGGTCTAACTAAGGTCTTATATCTGTAAATCTCCTCTGGCCTCTGTCTCTCGTATCCATGTCCTTCCTGTATTGAGGGGACCAGAACTGAACACAGTACCAAAAGTGAGGTCTAACTAAGGCCTTATATCTGTAAATCTACTCTGCCCTCTGTCTATAGTATCCACGTCCTTCCAGTATTGAGGGGACCAGAACTGAACACTGTACCAAAAGTGAGGTCTCACTAAGTCCTTATATCTGTAAATCTCCTCTGCCCTCTGTCTATAGTATCCACGTCCATCCTGTATTGAGGGGACCAGAACTGAACACTGTACCAAAAGTGAGGTCTCACTAAGTCCTTATATCTGTAAATCTCCTCTGCCCTCTGTCTATAGTATCCACGTCCATCCTGTATTGAGGGGACCAGAACTGAACACTGTACCAAAAGTGAGGTCTCACTAAGTCCTTATATCTGTAAATCTCCTCTGCCCTCTGTCTATATTATCCATGTGTTTCCTGTATTGAGGGACCAGAACTGAACACAGTACCAAAAGTGAGGTCTAACTAAGGCCTTATATTTGTATATCTCCTCTGCCCTCTGTCTATATTATCCATGTCCTTCCAGTATTGAGGTGACGAGAACTGAACCCAGTACCAAAAGTGAGGTCTAACTACGGCCTTATATCTGTATATCTCCTCTGCCCTCTGTCTATAGTATCCACGTCCTTCCAGTATTGAGGGGACCAGAACTGAACACAGTACCAAAAGTGAGGTCTAACTAAGGCATAATATCTGTAAATCTCCTCTGCCCTCTGTCTATAGTATCCACGTCCTTCCTGTATTGAGGGGACCAGAACTGAACACAGTACCGAATGTGAGGTCTAATTAAGGCCTTATATCTGTAAATCTCCTCTGCCCTCTGTCTATAGTATCCACGTCATTCCTGTATTGAGGGGACCAGAACTGAACACAGTACCAAAATTGAGGTCCAACTAAATCCTTATATCTGTAAATCTCCTCTGCCCTCTGTCTATAGTATCCATGTCCTTCCAGTATTGAGGGGACCAGAACTGAACACAGTACCAAAAGTGAGGTCTAACTAAGGCCTTATATCTGTAAATCTTCTCTGCCCTCTGTCTGTATTATCCACGTCCATCCTGTATTGAGGGGACCAGAACTGAACACAGTACCAAAAGTGAGGTCTAACTAAGTCCTTATATCTGTAAATCTTCTCTGCCCTCTGTCTATAGTATACACGTCCTTCGTATATAGAGGGGACCAGAACTGAACACAGTACCAAAAGTCAGGTCTAACTAAGTTCTTATATCTGTAAATCTCCTCTGGCCTCTGTCTCTCGTATCCATGTCCTTCCTGTATTGAGGGGACCAGAACTGAACACAGTACCAAAAGTGAGGTCTAACTAAGGCCTTATATCTGTAAATCTACTCTGCCCTCTGTCTATAGTATCCACGTCCTTGCGGTATTGAGGGGACCAGAACTGAACACTGTACCAAAAGTGAGGTCTCACTAAGTCCTTATATCTGTAAATCTCCTCTGCCCTCTGTCTATAGTATCCACGTCCATCCTGTATTGAGGGGACCAGAACTGAACACTGTACCAAAAGTGAGGTCTCACTAAGTCCTTATATCTGTAAATCTCCTCTGCCCTCTGTCTATATTATCCATGTCCTTCCTGTATTGAGGGACCAGAACTGAACACAGTACCAAAAGTGAGGTCTAACTAAGGCCTTATATTTGTATATCTCCTCTGCCCTCTGTCTATATTATCCATGTCCTTCCAGTATTGAGGTGACGAGAACTGAACCCAGTACCAAAAGTGAGGTCTAACTACAGCCTTATATCTGTATATCTCCTCTGCCCTCTGTCTATAGTATCCACGTCCTTCCAGTATTGAGGGGACCAGAACTGAACACAGTACCAAAAGTGAGGTCTAACTAAGGCATAATATCTGTAATCTCCTCTGCCCTCTGTCTATAGTATCCACGTCCTTCCTGTATTGAGGGGACCAGAACTGAACACAGTACCGAATGTGAGGTCTAATTAAGGCCTTATATCTGTAAATCTCCTCTGCCGTCTGTCTATAGTATCCACGTCCTTCCTGTATTGAGGGACCAGAACTGAACACAGTACCAAAAGTGAGGTCTAACTAAGGCCTTATATCTGTAAATCTCCTCTGCCCTCTGTCTATAGTATCCATGTCCTTCCAGTATTGAGGGGACCAGAACTGAACACAGTACCAAAAGTGAGGTCTAACTAAGGCCTTATATCTGTAAATCTCCTCTGCCCTCCGTCTATATTATCCACGTCCATCCTGTATTGAGGGGACCAGAACTGAACACAGTACCAAAAGTGAGGTCTAACTAAGTCCTTATATCTGTAAATCTCCTCTGCCCTCTGTCTCTCGTATCCATGTCCTTCCTGTATTGAGGGGACCAGAACTGAACACAGTACCAAAAGTGAGGTCTAACTAAGGCCTTATATCTGTAAATCTCCTCTGCCCTCTGTCTATATTATCCACGTCCATCCTGTATTGAGCGGACCAGAACTGAACACATTACCAAAAGTGAGGTCTAACTAAGTCCTTATATCTGTAAATCTCCTCTGCCCTCTGTCTGTAGTATACACATCCTTCGTATATAGAGGGGACCAGAACTGAACACAGTACCAAAAGTCAGGTCAAACTAAGGTCTTATATCTGTAAATCTCCTCTGCCCTCTGTCTCTCATATCCATGTCCTTCCTGTATTGAGGGGACCAGAACTGAACACAGTACCAAAAGTGAGGTCTAACTAAGGCCTTATATCTGTAAATCTACTCTGCCCTCTGTCTATAGTATCCACGTCCTTCCAGTATTGAGGGGACCAGAACTGAACACAGTACCAAAAGTGAGGTCTCACTAAGTCCTTATATCTGTAAATCTCCTCTGCCCTCTGTCTATAGTATCCACGTCCTTCCTGTATTGAGGGGACCAGAACTGAACACAGTACCAAAAGTGAGGTCTAACTAATGCCTTATATCTGTAAATCTCCTCTGCCCTCTGTCTATTGTATCCACATCCTTCCTGTATTGAGGGGACCAGAACTGAACACAGTACCAATAGTGAGGTCTAACTAAGTTCCTATATCTGTAAATCTCCTCTGCCCTCTGTCTATAATATCCACGTCCTTCCAGTATTGAGGGGACCAGAACTGAACACAGTACCAAAAGTGAGGTCTCACTAAGGCCTTATATCTGTAAATCTCCTCTGCCCTCTGTCTATAGTATCCACATCCTTTCTGTATTGAGGGACCAGAACTGAACACAGTACCAAAAGTGAGGTCTCACTAAGTCCTTATATCTGTAAATCTCCTCTGCCCTCTGTCTATAGTATCCACGTCCATCCTGTATTGAGGGGACCAGAATTGAACACAGGACCAAAAGTGAGGTCTAACTAAGTTCTTATATCTGTAATTCTCCTCTGCCCTCTGTCTATAGTATCCACGTCCTTCCAGTATTGAGGGGACCAGAACTGAACACAGTACCAAAAGTGAGGTCTAACTAAGGCATAATATCTGTAAATCTCCTCTGCCCTCTGTCTATAGTATCCACGTCCTTCCTGTATTGAGGGGACCAGAACTGAACACAGTACCGAATGTGAGGTCTAATTAAGGCCTTATATCTGTAAATCTCCTCTGCCCTCTGTCTATAGTATCCACGTCATTCCTGTATTGAGGGGACCAGAACTGAACACAGTACCAAAATTGAGGTCCAACTAAATCCTTATATCTGTAAATCTCCTCTGCCCTCTGTCTATAGTATCCATGTCCTTCCAGTATTGAGGGGACCAGAACTGAACACAGTACCAAAAGTGAGGTCTAACTAAGGCCTTATATCTGTAAATCTTCTCTGCCCTCTGTCTGTATTATCCACGTCCATCCTGTATTGAGGGGACCAGAACTGAACACAGTACCAAAAGTGAGGTCTAACTAAGTCCTTATATCTGTAAATCTTCTCTGCCCTCTGTCTATAGTATACACGTCCTTCGTATATAGAGGGGACCAGAACTGAACACAGTACCAAAAGTCAGGTCTAACTAAGTTCTTATATCTGTAAATCTCCTCTGGCCTCTGTCTCTCGTATCCATGTCCTTCCTGTATTGAGGGGACCAGAACTGAACACAGTACCAAAAGTGAGGTCTAACTAAGGCCTTATATCTGTAAATCTACTCTGCCCTCTGTCTATAGTATCCACGTCCTTGCGGTATTGAGGGGACCAGAACTGAACACTGTACCAAAAGTGAGGTCTCACTAAGTCCTTATATCTGTAAATCTCCTCTGCCCTCTGTCTATAGTATCCACGTCCATCCTGTATTGAGGGGACCAGAACTGAACACTGTACCAAAAGTGAGGTCTCACTAAGTCCTTATATCTGTAAATCTCCTCTGCCCTCTGTCTATATTATCCATGTCCTTCCTGTATTGAGGGACCAGAACTGAACACAGTACCAAAAGTGAGGTCTAACTAAGGCCTTATATTTGTATATCTCCTCTGCCCTCTGTCTATATTATCCATGTCCTTCCAGTATTGAGGTGACGAGAACTGAACCCAGTACCAAAAGTGAGGTCTAACTACAGCCTTATATCTGTATATCTCCTCTGCCCTCTGTCTATAGTATCCACGTCCTTCCAGTATTGAGGGGACCAGAACTGAACACAGTACCAAAAGTGAGGTCTAACTAAGGCATAATATCTGTAATCTCCTCTGCCCTCTGTCTATAGTATCCACGTCCTTCCTGTATTGAGGGGACCAGAACTGAACACAGTACCGAATGTGAGGTCTAATTAAGGCCTTATATCTGTAAATCTCCTCTGCCGTCTGTCTATAGTATCCACGTCCTTCCTGTATTGAGGGACCAGAACTGAACACAGTACCAAAAGTGAGGTCTAACTAAGGCCTTATATCTGTAAATCTCCTCTGCCCTCTGTCTATAGTATCCATGTCCTTCCAGTATTGAGGGGACCAGAACTGAACACAGTACCAAAAGTGAGGTCTAACTAAGGCCTTATATCTGTAAATCTCCTCTGCCCTCCGTCTATATTATCCACGTCCATCCTGTATTGAGGGGACCAGAACTGAACACAGTACCAAAAGTGAGGTCTAACTAAGTCCTTATATCTGTAAATCTCCTCTGCCCTCTGTCTCTCGTATCCATGTCCTTCCTGTATTGAGGGGACCAGAACTGAACACAGTACCAAAAGTGAGGTCTAACTAAGGCCTTATATCTGTAAATCTCCTCTGCCCTCTGTCTATATTATCCACGTCCATCCTGTATTGAGCGGACCAGAACTGAACACATTACCAAAAGTGAGGTCTAACTAAGTCCTTATATCTGTAAATCTCCTCTGCCCTCTGTCTGTAGTATACACATCCTTCGTATATAGAGGGGACCAGAACTGAACACAGTACCAAAAGTCAGGTCAAACTAAGGTCTTATATCTGTAAATCTCCTCTGCCCTCTGTCTCTCATATCCATGTCCTTCCTGTATTGAGGGGACCAGAACTGAACACAGTACCAAAAGTGAGGTCTAACTAAGGCCTTATATCTGTAAATCTACTCTGCCCTCTGTCTATAGTATCCACGTCCTTCCAGTATTGAGGGGACCAGAACTGAACACAGTACCAAAAGTGAGGTCTCACTAAGTCCTTATATCTGTAAATCTCCTCTGCCCTCTGTCTATAGTATCCACGTCCTTCCTGTATTGAGGGGACCAGAACTGAACACAGTACCAAAAGTGAGGTCTAACTAATGCCTTATATCTGTAAATCTCCTCTGCCCTCTGTCTATTGTATCCACATCCTTCCTGTATTGAGGGGACCAGAACTGAACACAGTACCAATAGTGAGGTCTAACTAAGTTCCTATATCTGTAAATCTCCTCTGCCCTCTGTCTATAATATCCACGTCCTTCCAGTATTGAGGGGACCAGAACTGAACACAGTACCAAAAGTGAGGTCTCACTAAGGCCTTATATCTGTAAATCTCCTCTGCCCTCTGTCTATAGTATCCACATCCTTTCTGTATTGAGGGACCAGAACTGAACACAGTACCAAAAGTGAGGTCTCACTAAGTCCTTATATCTGTAAATCTCCTCTGCCCTCTGTCTATAGTATCCACGTCCATCCTGTATTGAGGGGACCAGAATTGAACACAGGACCAAAAGTGAGGTCTAACTAAGTTCTTATATCTGTAATTCTCCTCTGCCCTCTGTCTATAGTATCCACGTCCTTCCTGTATTGAGTGGACCAGAACTGAACACAGTAGCAAAGGTGAGGTCCAACTAAGTCCTTATATCTGTAAATCTCCTCTATCTGTATATAGTATCCACGTCCATCCTGTATTGAGGGGACCAGAACTGAACACAGTACCAAAAGTGAGGTCTAACTAAGGCCTTATATTTGTATATCTCCTCTGCCCTCTGTCTATATTATCCATGTCCTTCCAGTATTGAGGTGACGAGAACTGAACCCAGTACCAAAAGTGAGGTCTAACTACAGCCTTATATCTGTATATCTCCTCTGCCCTCTGTCTATAGTATCCACGTCCTTCCAGTATTGAGGGGACCAGAACTGAACACAGTACCAAAAGTGAGGTCTAACTAAGGCATAATATCTGTAATCTCCTCTGCCCTCTGTCTATAGTATCCACGTCCTTCCTGTATTGAGGGGACCAGAACTGAACACAGTACCGAATGTGAGGTCTAATTAAGGCCTTATATCTGTAAATCTCCTCTGCCGTCTGTCTATAGTATCCACGTCCTTCCTGTATTGAGGGACCAGAACTGAACACAGTACCAAAAGTGAGGTCTAACTAAGGCCTTATATCTGTAAATCTCCTCTGCCCTCTGTCTATAGTATCCATGTCCTTCCAGTATTGAGGGGACCAGAACTGAACACAGTACCAAAAGTGAGGTCTAACTAAGGCCTTATATCTGTAAATCTCCTCTGCCCTCCGTCTATATTATCCACGTCCATCCTGTATTGAGGGGACCAGAACTGAACACAGTACCAAAAGTGAGGTCTAACTAAGTCCTTATATCTGTAAATCTCCTCTGCCCTCTGTCTCTCGTATCCATGTCCTTCCTGTATTGAGGGGACCAGAACTGAACACAGTACCAAAAGTGAGGTCTAACTAAGGCCTTATATCTGTAAATCTCCTCTGCCCTCTGTCTATATTATCCACGTCCATCCTGTATTGAGCGGACCAGAACTGAACACATTACCAAAAGTGAGGTCTAACTAAGTCCTTATATCTGTAAATCTCCTCTGCCCTCTGTCTGTAGTATACACATCCTTCGTATATAGAGGGGACCAGAACTGAACACAGTACCAAAAGTCAGGTCAAACTAAGGTCTTATATCTGTAAATCTCCTCTGCCCTCTGTCTCTCATATCCATGTCCTTCCTGTATTGAGGGGACCAGAACTGAACACAGTACCAAAAGTGAGGTCTAACTAAGGCCTTATATCTGTAAATCTACTCTGCCCTCTGTCTATAGTATCCACGTCCTTCCAGTATTGAGGGGACCAGAACTGAACACAGTACCAAAAGTGAGGTCTCACTAAGTCCTTATATCTGTAAATCTCCTCTGCCCTCTGTCTATAGTATCCACGTCCTTCCTGTATTGAGGGGACCAGAACTGAACACAGTACCAAAAGTGAGGTCTAACTAATGCCTTATATCTGTAAATCTCCTCTGCCCTCTGTCTATTGTATCCACATCCTTCCTGTATTGAGGGGACCAGAACTGAACACAGTACCAATAGTGAGGTCTAACTAAGTTCCTATATCTGTAAATCTCCTCTGCCCTCTGTCTATAATATCCACGTCCTTCCAGTATTGAGGGGACCAGAACTGAACACAGTACCAAAAGTGAGGTCTCACTAAGGCCTTATATCTGTAAATCTCCTCTGCCCTCTGTCTATAGTATCCACATCCTTTCTGTATTGAGGGACCAGAACTGAACACAGTACCAAAAGTGAGGTCTCACTAAGTCCTTATATCTGTAAATCTCCTCTGCCCTCTGTCTATAGTATCCACGTCCATCCTGTATTGAGGGGACCAGAATTGAACACAGGACCAAAAGTGAGGTCTAACTAAGTTCTTATATCTGTAATTCTCCTCTGCCCTCTGTCTATAGTATCCACGTCCTTCCTGTATTGAGTGGACCAGAACTGAACACAGTAGCAAAGGTGAGGTCCAACTAAGTCCTTATATCTGTAAATCTCCTCTATCTGTATATAGTATCCACGTCCATCCTGTATTGAGGGGACCAGAACTGAACACAATACCAAAAGTGATGTCTGACTAAGCCCTTATATCTGTAAATCTCCTCTGCCCTCTGTCTATAGTATCCACGTCCATCCTGTATTGAGGGGACCAGAACTGAACACTGTACCAAAAGTGAGGTCTCACTAAGTCCTTATATCTGTAAATCTCCTCTGCCCTCTGTCTATATTATCCATGTCCTTCCTGTATTGAGGGACCAGAACTGAACACAGTACCAAAAGTGAGGTCTAACTAAGGCCTTATATTTGTATATCTCCTCTGCCCTCTGTCTATATTATCCATGTCCTTCCAGTATTGAGGTGACGAGAACTGAACCCAGTACCAAAAGTGAAGTCTAACTACGGCCTTATATCTGTATATCTCCTCTGCCCTCTGTCTATAGTATCCACGTCCTTCCAGTATTGAGGGGACCAGAACTGAACACAGTAGCAAAAGTGAGGTCTAACTAAGGCATAATATCTGTAAATCTCCTCTGCCCTCTGTCTATAGTATCCACGTCCTTCCTGTATTGAGGGGACCAGAACTGAACACAGTACCGAATGTGAGGTCTAATTAAGGCCTTATATCTGTAAATCTCCTCTGCCGTCTGTCTATAGTATCCACGTCCTTCCTGTATTGAGGGACCAGAACTGAACACAGTACCAAAAGTGAGGTCTAACTAAGGCCTTATATCTGTAAATCTCCTCTGCCCTCTGTCTATAGTATCCATGTCCTTCCAGTATTGAGGGGACCAGAACTGAACACAGTACCAAAAGTGAGGTCTAACTAAGGCCTTATATCTGTAAATCTCCTCTGCCCTCCGTCTATATTATCCACGTCCATCCTGTATTGAGGGGACCAGAACTGAACACAGTACCAAAAGTGAGGTCTAACTAAGGCCTTATATCTGTAAATCTCCTCTGCCCTCTGTCTATATTATCCACGTCCATCCTGTATTGAGCGGACCAGAACTGAACACAGTACCAAAAGTGAGGTCTAACTAAGTCCTTATATCTGTAAATCTCCTCTGCCCTCTGTCTGTAGTATACACATCCTTCGTATATAGAGGGGACCAGAACTGAATACAGTACCAAAAGTCAGGTCTAACTAAGGTCTTATATCTGTAAATCTCCTCTGCCCTCTGTCTCTCATATCCATGTCCTTCATGTATATAGGGGACCAGAACTGAACACAGTACCAAAAGTGAGGTCTAACTAAGGCCTTATATCTGTAAATCTACTCTGCCCTCTGTCTATAGTATCCACGTCCTTCCAGTATTGAGGGGACCAGAACTGAACACAGTACCAAAAGTGAGGTCTCACTAAGTCCTTATATCTGTAAATCTCCTCTGCCCTCTGTCTATAGTATCCACGTCCTTCCTGTATTGAGGGGACCAGAACTGAACACAGTACCAAAAGTGAGGTCTAACTAATGCCTTATATCTGTAAATCTCCTCTGCCCTCTGTCTATAGTATCCACATCCTTCCTGTATTGAGGGGACCAGAACTGAACACAGTACCAAAAGTGAGGTCTAACTAATGCCTTATATCTGTAAATCTCCTCTGCCCTCTGTCTATAGTATGCACGTCCTTCCTGTAGTGTGGCGACCAGAACTGAACACAGTACCAAAAGTGAGGTCTAACTAAGTTCCTATATCTGTAAATCTCCTCTGCCCTCTGTCTATAATATCCACGTCCTTCCAGTAGTGAGGGGACCAGAACTGAACACAGTACCAAAAGTGAGGTCTCGCTAAGGCCTTATATCTGTAAATCTCCTCTGCCCTCTGTCTATAGTATCCACATCCTTCCTGTATTGAGGGACCAGAACTGAACACAGTACCAAAAGTGAGGTCTCACTAAGTCCTTATATCTGTAAATCTCCTCTGCCCTCTGTCTATAGTATCCACGTCCTTCCTGTATTGAGGGGACCAGAATTGAACACAGGACCAAAAGTGAGGTCTAACTAAGTTCTTATATCTGTAATTCTCCTCTGCCCTCTGTCTATAGTATCCACGTCCTTCCTGTATTGAGTGGACCAGAACTGAACACAGTAGCAAAGGTGAGGTCCAACTAAGTCCTTATATCTGTAAATCTCCTCTATCTGTCTATAGTATCCACGTCCTTCCAGTATTGAGGGGACCAGAACTGAACACAGTACCAAAAGTGAGGTCTCACTAAGTCCTTATATCTGTAAATCTCCTCTGCCCTCTGTCTATAGTATCCACGTCCTTCCTGTATTGAGGGGACCAGAACTGAACACAGTACCAAAAGTGAGGTCTAACTAATG
This sequence comes from Hemitrygon akajei, assembly GCF_048418815.1. Lineage (NCBI taxonomy): Eukaryota > Metazoa > Chordata > Chondrichthyes > Myliobatiformes > Dasyatidae > Hemitrygon > Hemitrygon akajei. The sequence continues at coordinate 61,970,854 of NC_133149.1, forward strand.
CCTTATATCTGTAAATCTCCTCTGCCCTCTGTCTATAGTATCCACATCCTTCCTGTATTGAGGGGACCAGAACTGAACACAGTACCAAAAGTGAGGTCTAACTAATGCCTTATATCTGTAAATCTCCTCTGCCCTCTGTCTATAGTATGCACGTCCTTCCTGTAGTGTGGCGACCAGAACTGAACACAGTACCAAAAGTGAGGTCTAACTAAGTTCCTATATCTGTAAATCTCCTCTGCCCTCTGTCTATAATATCCACGTCCTTCCAGTAGTGAGGGGACCAGAACTGAACACAGTACCAAAAGTGAGGTCTCGCTAAGGCCTTATATCTGTAAATCTCCTCTGCCCTCTGTCTATAGTATCCACATCCTTCCTGTATTGAGGGACCAGAACTGAACACAGTACCAAAAGTGAGGTCTCACTAAGTCCTTATATCTGTAAATCTCCTCTGCCCTCTGTCTATAGTATCCACGTCCTTCCTGTATTGAGGGGACCAGAATTGAACACAGGACCAAAAGTGAGGTCTAACTAAGTTCTTATATCTGTAATTCTCCTCTGCCCTCTGTCTATAGTATCCACGTCCTTCCTGTATTGAGTGGACCAGAACTGAACACAGTAGCAAAGGTGAGGTCCAACTAAGTCCTTATATCTGTAAATCTCCTCTATCTGTATATAGTATCCACGTCCATCCTGTATTGAGGGGACCAGAACTGAACACAATACCAAAAGTGATGTCTGACTAAGCCCTTATATCTGTAAATCTCCTCTGCCCTCTGTCTATAGTATCCACGTCCTTCCTGTATTGAGGGAACCAGAACTGAACACAGTACCAAAAGTGAGGTCTAACTAAGTCCTCATATCTGTAAATCTCCTCTGCCCTCTGTCTATTGTATCCACGTCCTTCCAGTATTGAGGGGACCAGAACTGAACACAGTACCAAAAGTGAGGTCTAACTAAGTCCTTATATCTGTAAATCTCCTCTGCCCTCTGTCTATAGTATCCACGTCCTTCCTGTATTGAGGGGACCAGAACTGAACACAGTACCAAAAGTGAGATCTAACTAAGGCCTTATATCTGTAAATCTCCTCTGCCCTCTGTCTCTCATATCCATGTCCTTCCTGTATTGAGGGGACCAGAACTGAACACAGTACCAAAAGTGAGGTCTAACTAAGGCCTTATATCTGTAAATCTACTCTGCCCTCTGTCTATAGTATCCACGTCCTTCCAGTATTGAGGGGACCAGAACTGAAGACAGTACCAAAAGTGAGGCCTCACTAAGTCCTTATATCTGTAAATCTCCTCTGCCCTCTGTCTATAGTATCCACGTCCTTCCAGTATTGAGGGGACCAGAACTGAACACAGTACCAAAAGTGAGGTCTAACTAATGCCTTATATCTGTAAATCTCCTCTGCCCTCTGTCTATAGTATCCACGTCCTTCCTGTAGTGTGGCGACCAGAACTGAACACAGTACCAAAAGTGAGGTCTAACTAAGTTCCTATATCCGTAAATCTTTTCGGCCCTCTGTCTATAATATCCACGTCCTTCCAGTATTGAGGGGACCAGAACTGAACACAGTACCAAAAGTGAGGTCTCACTAAGGCCTTATATCTGTAAATCTCCTCTGCCCTCTGTCTATAGTATCCACATCCTTCCTGTATTGAGGGACCAGAACTGAACACAGTACCAAAAGTGAGGTCTCACTAAGTCCTTATATCTGTAAATCTCCTCTGCCCTCTGTCTATAGTATCCACGTCCATCCTGTATTGAGGGGACCAGAATTGAACACAGGACCAAAAGTGAGGTCTAACTAAGTCCTTATATCTGTAAATCTCCTCTGCCCTCTGTCTATAGTATCCACGTCCATCCTGTATTGAGGGGACCAGAACTGAACACTGTACCAAAAGTGAGGTCTCACTAAGTCCTTATATCTGTAAATCTCCTCTGCCCTCTGTCTATATTATCCACGTCCTTCCAGTATTGAGGTGACGAGAACTGAACCCAGTACCAAAAGTGAGGTCTAACTACGGCCTTATATCTGTATATCTCCTCTGCCCTCTGTCTATAGTATCCACGTCCTTCCAGTATTGAGGGGACCAGAACTGAACACAGTACCAAAAGTGAGGTCTAACTAAGGCATAATATCTGTAAATCTCCTCTGCCCTCTGTCTATAGTATCCACGTCCTTCCTGTATTGAGGGGACCAGAACTGAACACAGTACCGAATGTGAGGTCTAATTAAGGCCTTATATCTGTAAATCTCCTCTGCCGTCTGTCTATAGTATCCACGTCCTTCCTGTATTGAGGGACCAGAACTGAACACAGTACCAAAAGTGAGGTCTAACTAAGGCCTTATATCTGTAAATCTCCTCTGCCCTCTGTCTACAGTATCCATGTCCTTCCAGTATTGAGGGGACCAGAACTGAACACAGTACCAAAAGTGAGGTCTAACTAAGGCCTTATATCTGTAAATCTCCTCTGCCCTCCGTCTATATTATCCACGTCCATCCTGTATTGACGGGACCCGAACTGAACACAGTACCAAAAGTGAGGTCTAACTAAGTCCTTATATCTGTAAATCTCCTCTGCCCTCTGTCTCTCGTATCCATGTCCTTCCTGTATTGAGGGGACCAGAACTGAACACAGTACCAAAAGTGAGGTCTAACTAAGGCCTTATATCTGTAAATCTCCTCTGCCCTCTGTCTATATTATCCACGTCCATCCTGTATTGAGCGGACCAGAACTGAACACAGTACCAAAAGTGAGGTCTAACTAAGTCCTTATATCTGTAAATCTCGTCTGTCCTCTGTCTGTAGTATACACATCCTTCGTATATAGAGGGGACCAGAACCGAACACAGTACCAAAAGTCAGGTCTAACTAAGGTCTTATATCTGTAAATCTCCTCTGCCCTCTGTCTCTCATATCCATGTCCTTCCTGTATTGAGGGGACCAGAACTGAACACAGTACCAAAAGTGAGGTCTCACTAAGTCCTTATATCTGTAAATCTCCTCTGCCCTCTGTCTATAGTATCCACGTCCTTCCTGTATTGAGGGGACCAGAACTGAACACAGTACCAAAAGTGAGGTCTCACTAAGGCCTTATATCTGTAAATCTCCTCTGCCCTCTGTCTATAGTATCCACATCCTTTCTGTATTGAGGGACCAGAACTGAACACAGTACCAAAAGTGAGGTCTCACTAAGTCCTTATATCTGTAAATCTCCTCTGCCCTCTGTCTATAGTATCCACGTCCATCCTGTATTGAGGGGACCAGAATTGAACACAGGACCAAAAGTGAGGTCTAACTAAGTTCTTATATCTGTAATTCTCCTCTGCCCTCTGTCTATAGTATCCACGTCCTTCCTGTATTGAGTGGACCAGAACTGAACACAGTAGCAAAGGTGAGGTCCAACTAAGTCCTTATATCTGTAAATCTCCTCTATCTGTATATAGTATCCACGTCCATCCTGTATTGAGGGGACCAGAACTGAACACAATACCAAAAGTGATGTCTGACTAAGCCCTTATATCTGTAAATCTCCTCTGCCCTCTGTCTATAGTATCCACGTCCTTCCTGTATTGAGGGAACCAGAACTGAACACAGTACCAAAAGTGAGGTCTAACTAAGTCCTTATATCTGTAAATCTCCTCTGCCCTCTGTCTATAGTATCCACGTCCTTCCTGTATTGAGGGGACCAGAACTGAACACTGTACCAAAAGTGAGGTCTCACTAAGTCCTTATATCTGTAAATCTCCTCTGCCCTCTGTCTATATTATCCATGTCCTTCCTGTATTGAGGGACCAAAACAGAACACAGTACCAAAAGTGAGGTCTAACTAAGGCCTTATATTTGTATATCTCCTCTGCCCTCTGTCTATATTATCCATGTCCTTCCAGTATTGAGGTGACGAGAACTGAACCCAGTACCAAAAGTGAAGTCTAACTACGGCCTTATATCTGTATATCTCCTCTGCCCTCTGTCTATAGTATTCACGTCCTTCCAGTATTGAGGGGACCAGAACTGAACACAGTAGCAAAAGTGAGGTCTAACTAAGGCATAATATCTGTAAATCTCCTCTGCCCTCTGTCTATAGTATCCACGTCCTTCCTGTATTGAGGGGACCAGAACTGAACACAGTACCGAATGTGAGGTCTAATTAAGGCCTTATATCTGTAAATCTCCTCTGCCGTCTGTCTATAGTATCCACGTCCTTCCTGTATTGAGGGACCAGAACTGAACACAGTACCAAAAGTGAGGTCTAACTAAGGCCTTATATCTGTAAATCTCCTCTGCCCTCTGTCTATAGTATCCATGTCCTTCCAGTATTGAGGGGACCAGAACTGAACACAGTACCAAAAGTGAGGTCTAACTTAGGCCTTATATCTGTAAATCTCCTCTGCCCTCCGTCTATATTATCCACGTCCATCCTGTATTGAGGGGACCAGAACTGAACACAGTACCAAAAGTGAGGTCTAACTAAGTCCTTATATCTGTAAATCTCCTCTGCCCTCTGTCTCTCGTATCCATGTCCTTCCTGTATTGAGGGGACCAGAACTGAACACAGTACCAAATGTGAGGTCTAACTAAGGCCTTATATCTGTAAATCTCCTCTGCCCTCTGTCTATATTATCCACGTCCATCCTGTATTGAGCGGACCAGAACTGAACACAGTACCAAAAGTGAGGTCTAACTAAGTCCTTATATCTGTAAATCTCCTCTGCCCTCTGTCTGTAGTATACACATCCTTCGTATATAGAGGGGACCAGAACTGAATACAGTACCAAAAGTCAGGTCTAACTAAGGTCTTATATCTGTAAATCTCCTCTGCCCTCTGTCTCTCATATCCATGTCCTTCCTGTATTGAGGGGACCAGAACTGAACACAGTACCAAAAGTGAGGTCTAACTAAGGCCTTATATCTGTAAATCTACTCTGCCCTCTGTCTATAGTATCCACGTCCTTCCAGTATTGAGGGGACCAGAACTGAACACAGTACCAAAAGTGAGGTCTCACTAAGTCCTTATATCTGTAAATCTCCTCTGCCCTCTGTCTATAGTATCCACGTCCTTCCTGTATTGAGGGGACCAGAACTGAACACAGTACCAAAAGTGAGGTCTAACTAATGCCTTATATCTGTAAATCTCCTCTGCCCTCTGTCTATAGTATCCACATCCTTCCTGTATTGGGGGGACCAGAACTGAACACAGTACCAAAAGTGAGGTCTAACTAATGCCTTATATCTGTAAATCTCCTCTGCCCTCTGTCTATAGTATGCACGTCCTTCCTGTAGTGTGGCGACCAGAACTGAACACAGTACCAAAAGTGAGGTCTAACTAAGTTCCTATATCTGTAAATCTCCTCTGCCCTCTGTCTATAATATCCACGTCCTTCCAGTATTGAGGGGACCAGAACTGAACACAGTACCAAAAGTGAGGTCTCGCTAAGGCCTTATATCTGTAAATCTCCTCTGCCCTCTGTCTATAGTATCCACATCCTTCCTGTATTGAGGGACCAGAACTGAAGACAGTACCAAAAGTGAGGTCTCACTAAGTCCTTATATCTGTAAATCTCCTCTGCCCTCTGTCTATAGTATCCACGTCCTTCCAGTATTGAGGGGACCAGAACTGAACACAGTACCAAAAGTGAGGTCTAACTAATGCCTTATATCTGTAAATCTCCTCTGCCCTCTGTCTATAGTATCCACATCCTTCCTGTATTGAGGGGACCAGAACTGAACACAGTACCAAAAGTGAGGTCTAACTAATGCCTTATATCTGTAAATCTCCTCTGCCCTCTGTCTATAGTATCCACGTCCTTCCTGTAGTGTGGCGACCAGAACTGAACACAGTACCAAAAGTGAGGTCTAACTAAGTTCCTATATCTGTAAATCTTTTCGGCCCTCTGTCTATAATATCCACGTCCTTCCAGTATTGAGGGGACCAGAACTGAACACAGTACCAAAAGTGAGGTCTCACTAAGGCCTTATATCTGTAAATCTCCTCTGCCCTCTGTCTATAGTATCCACATCCTTCCTGTATTGAGGGACCAGAACTGAACACAGTACCAAAAGTGTGGTCTCACTAAGTCCTTATATCTGTAAATCTCCTCTGCCCTCTGTCTATAGTATCCACGTCCATCCTGTATTGAGGGGACCAGAATTGAACACAGGACCAAAAGTGAGGTCTAACTAAGTCCTTATATCTGTAAATCTCCTCTGCCCTCTGTCTATAGTATCCACGTCCATCCTGTATTGAGGGGACCAGAACTGAACACTGTACCAAAAGTGAGGTCTCACTAAGTCCTTATATCTGTATATCTCCTCTGCCCTCTGTCTATAGTATCCACGTCCTTCCAGTATTGAGGGGACCAGCACTGAACACAGTACCAAAAGTGAGGTCTAACTAAGGCATAATATCTGTAAATCTCCTCTGCCCTCTGTCTATATTATCCACGTCCATCCTGTATTGAGCGGACCAGAACTGAACACATTACCAAAAGTGAGGTCTAACTAAGTCCTTATATCTGTAAATCTCCTCTGCCCTCTGTCTGTAGTATACACATCCTTCGTATATAGAGGGGACCAGAACTGAACACAGTACCAAAAGTCAGGTCAAACTAAGGTCTTATATCTGTAAATCTCCTCTGCCCTCTGTCTCTCATATCCATGTCCTTCCTGTATTGAGGGGACCAGAACTGAACACAGTACCAAAAGTGAGGTCTAACTAAGGCCTTATATCTGTAAATCTACTCTGCCCTCTGTCTATAGTATCCACGTCCTTCCAGTATTGAGGGGACCAGAACTGAACACAGTACCAAAAGTGAGGTCTCACTAAGTCCTTATATCTGTAAATCTCCTCTGCCCTCTGTCTATAGTATCCACGTCCTTCCTGTATTGAGGGGACCAGAACTGAACACAGTACCAAAAGTGAGGTCTAACTAATGCCTTATATCTGTAAATCTCCTCTGCCCTCTGTCTATAGTATCCACATCCTTCCTGTATTGAGGGGACCAGAACTGAACACAGTACCAATAGTGAGGTCTAACTAAGTTCCTATATCTGTAAATCTCCTCTGCCCTCTGTCTATAATATCCACGTCCTTCCAGTATTGAGGGGACCAGAACTGAACACAGTACCAAAAGTGAGGTCTCACTAAGGCCTTATATCTGTAAATCTCCTCTGCCCTCTGTCTATAGTATCCACATCCTTTCTGTATTGAGGGACCAGAACTGAACACAGTACCAAAAGTGAGGTCTCACTAAGTCCTTATATCTGTAAATCTCCTCTGCCCTCTGTCTATAGTATCCACGTCCATCCTGTATTGAGGGGACCAGAATTGAACACAGGACCAAAAGTGAGGTCTAACTAAGTTCTTATATCTGTAATTCTCCTCTGCCCTCTGTCTATAGTATCCACGTCCTTCCTGTATTGAGTGGACCAGAACTGAACACAGTACCAAAAGTGAGGTCTCACTAAGGCCTTATATCTGTAAATCTCCTCTGCCCTCTGTCTATAGTATCCACATCCTTCCTGTATTGAGGGACCAGAACTGAACACAGTACCAAAAGTGAGGTCTCACTAAGTCCTTATATCTGTAAATCTCCTCTGCCCTCTGTCTATAGTATCCACGTCCATCCTGTATTGAGGGGACCAGAATTGAACACAGGACCAAAAGTGAGGTCTAACTAAGTCCTTATATCTGTAAATCTCCTCTGCCCTCTGTCTATAGTATCCACGTCCATCCTGTATTGAGGGGACCAGAACTGAACACTGTACCAAAAGTGAGGTCTCACTAAGTCCTTATATCTGTAAATCTCCTCTGCCCTCTGTCTATATTATCCACGTCCTTCCAGTATTGAGGTGACGAGAACTGAACCCAGTACCAAAAGTGAGGTCTAACTACGGCCTTATATCTGTATATCTCCTCTGCCCTCTGTCTATAGTATCCACGTCCTTCCAGTATTGAGGGGACCAGAACTGAACACAGTACCAAAAGTGAGGTCTAACTAAGGCATAATATCTGTAAATCTCCTCTGCCCTCTGTCTATAGTATCCACGTCCTTCCTGTATTGAGGGGACCAGAACTGAACACAGTACCGAATGTGAGGTCTAATTAAGGCCTTATATCTGTAAATCTCCTCTGCCGTCTGTCTATAGTATCCACGTCCTTCCTGTATTGAGGGACCAGAACTGAACACAGTAGCAAAAGTGAGGTCTAACTAAGGCCTTATATCTGTAAATCTCCTCTGCCCTCTGTCTACAGTATCCATGTCCTTCCAGTATTGAGGGGACCAGAACTGAACACAGTACCAAAAGTGAGGTCTAACTAAGGCCTTATATCTGTAAATCTCCTCTGCCCTCCGTCTATATTATCCACGTCCATCCTGTATTGAGGGGACCCGAACTGAACACAGTACCAAAAGTGAGGTCTAACTAAGTCCTTATATCTGTAAATCTCCTCTGCCCTCTGTCTCTCGTATCCATGTCCTTCCTGTATTGAGGGGACCAGAACTGAACACAGTACCAAAAGTGAGGTCTAACTAAGGCCTTATATCTGTAAATCTCCTCTGCCCTCTGTCTATATTATCCACGTCCATCCTGTATTGAGCGGACCAGAACTGAACACAGTACCAAAAGTGAGGTCTAACTAAGTCCTTATATCTGTAAATCTCGTCTGTCCTCTGTCTGTAGTATACACATCCTTCGTATATAGAGGGGACCAGAACCGAACACAGTACCAAAAGTCAGGTCTAACTAAGGTCTTATATCTGTAAATCTCCTCTGCCCTCTGTCTCTCATATCCATGTCCTTCCTGTATTGAGGGGACCAGAACTGAACACAGTACCAAAAGTGAGGTCTCACTAAGTCCTTATATCTGTAAATCTCCTCTGCCCTCTGTCTATAGTATCCACGTCCTTCCTGTATTGAGGGGACCAGAACTGAACACAGTACCAAAAGTGAGGTCTCACTAAGGCCTTATATCTGTAAATCTCCTCTGCCCTCTGTCTATAGTATCCACATCCTTTCTGTATTGAGGGACCAGAACTGAACACAGTACCAAAAGTGAGGTCTCACTAAGTCCTTATATCTGTAAATCTCCTCTGCCCTCTGTCTATAGTATCCACGTCCATCCTGTATTGAGGGGACCAGAATTGAACACAGGACCAAAAGTGAGGTCTAACTAAGTTCTTATATCTGTAATTCTCCTCTGCCCTCTGTCTATAGTATCCACGTCCTTCCTGTATTGAGTGGACCAGAACTGAACACAGTAGCAAAGGTGAGGTCCAACTAAGTCCTTATATCTGTAAATCTCCTCTATCTGTATATAGTATCCACGTCCATCCTGTATTGAGGGGACCAGAACTGAACACAATACCAAAAGTGATGTCTGACTAAGCCCTTATATCTGTAAATCTCCTCTGCCCTCTGTCTATAGTATCCACGTCCTTCCTGTATTGAGGGAACCAGAACTGAACACAGTACCAAAAGTGAGGTCTAACTAAGTCCTTATATCTGTAAATCTCCTCTGCCCTCTGTCTATAGTATCCACGTCCATCCTGTATTGAGGGGACCAGAACTGAACACTGTACCAAAAGTGAGGTCTCACTAAGTCCTTATATCTGTAAATCTCCTCTGCCCTCTGTCTATATTATCCATGTCCTTCCTGTATTGAGGGACCAAAACAGAACACAGTACCAAAAGTGAGGTCTAACTAAGGCCTTATATTTGTATATCTCCTCTGCCCTCTGTCTATATTATCCATGTCCTTCCAGTATTGAGGTGACGAGAACTGAACCCAGTACCAAAAGTGAAGTCTAACTACGGCCTTATATCTGTATATCTCCTCTGCCCTCTGTCTATAGTATTCACGTCCTTCCAGTATTGAGGGGACCAGAACTGAACACAGTAGCAAAAGTGAGGTCTAACTAAGGCATAATATCTGTAAATCTCCTCTGCCCTCTGTCTATAGTATCCACGTCCTTCCTGTATTGAGGGGACCAGAACTGAACACAGTACCGAATGTGAGGTCTAATTAAGGCCTTATATCTGTAAATCTCCTCTGCCGTCTGTCTATAGTATCCACGTCCTTCCTGTATTGAGGGACCAGAACTGAACACAGTACCAAAAGTGAGGTCTAACTAAGGCCTTATATCTGTAAATCTCCTCTGCCCTCTGTCTATAGTATCCATGTCCTTCCAGTATTGAGGGGACCAGAACTGAACACAGTACCAAAAGTGAGGTCTAACTAAGGCCTTATATCTGTAAATCTCCTCTGCCCTCCGTCTATATTATCCACGTCCATCCTGTATTGAGGGGACCAGAACTGAACACAGTACCAAAAGTGAGGTCTAACTAAGTCCTTATATCTGTAAATCTCCTCTGCCCTCTGTCTCTCGTATCCATGTCCTTCCTGTATTGAGGGGACCAGAACTGAACACAGTACCAAATGTGAGGTCTAACTAAGGCCTTATATCTGTAAATCTCCTCTGCCCTCTGTCTATATTATCCACGTCCATCCTGTATTGAGCGGACCAGAACTGAACACAGTACCAAAAGTGAGGTCTAACTAAGTCCTTATATCTGTAAATCTCCTCTGCCCTCTGTCTGTAGTATACACATCCTTCGTATATAGAGGGGACCAGAACTGAATACAGTACCAAAAGTCAGGTCTAACTAAGGTCTTATATCTGTAAATCTCCTCTGCCCTCTGTCTCTCATATCCATGTCCTTTCTGTATTGAGGGGACCAGAACTGAACACAGTACCAAAAGTGAGGTCTAACTAAGGCCTTATATCTGTAAATCTACTCTGCCCTCTGTCTATAGTATCCACGTCCTTCCAGTATTGAGGGGACCAGAACTGAACACAGTACCAAAAGTGAGGTCTCACTAAGTCCTTATATCTGTAAATCTCCTCTGCCCTCTGTCTATAGTATCCACGTCCTTCCTGTATTGAGGGGACCAGAACTGAACACAGTACCAAAAGTGAGGTCTAACTAATGCCTTATATCTGTAAATCTCCTCTGCCCTCTGTCTATAGTATCCACATCCTTCCTGTATTGGGGGGACCAGAACTGAACACAGTACCAAAAGTGAGGTCTAACTAATGCCTTATATCTGTAAATCTCCTCTGCCCTCTGTCTATAGTATGCACGTCCTTCCTGTAGTGTGGCGACCAGAACTGAACACAGTACCAAAAGTGAGGTCTAACTAAGGCCTTATATCTGTAAATCTCCTCTGCCCTCTGTCTATATTATCCACGTCCATCCTGTATTGAGCGGACCAGAACTGAACACAGTACCAAAAGTGAGGTCTAACTAAGTCCTTATATCTGTAAATCTCGTCTGTCCTCTGTCTGTAGTATACACATCCTTCGTATATAGAGGGGACCAGAACCGAACACAGTACCAAAAGTCAGGTCTAACTAAGGTCTTATATCTGTAAATCTCCTCTGCCCTCTGTCTCTCATATCCATGTCCTTCCTGTATTGAGGGGACCAGAACTGAACACAGTACCAAAAGTGAGGTCTCACTAAGTCCTTATATCTGTAAATCTCCTCTGCCCTCTGTCTATAGTATCCACGTCCTTCCTGTATTGAGGGGACCAGAACTGAACACAGTACCAAAAGTGAGGTCTCACTAAGGCCTTATATCTGTAAATCTCCTCTGCCCTCTGTCTATAGTATCCACATCCTTTCTGTATTGAGGGACCAGAACTGAACACAGTACCAAAAGTGAGGTCTCACTAAGTCCTTATATCTGTAAATCTCCTCTGCCCTCTGTCTATAGTTTCCACGTCCATCCTGTATTGAGGGGACCAGAATTGAACACAGGACCAAAAGTGAGGTCTAACTAAGTTCTTATATCTGTAATTCTCCTCTGCCCTCTGTCTATAGTATCCACGTCCTTCCTGTATTGAGTGGACCAGAACTGAACACAGTAGCAAAGGTGAGGTCCAACTAAGTCCTTATATCTGTAAATCTCCTCTATCTGTATATAGTATCCACGTCCATCCTGTATTGAGGGGACCAGAACTGAACACAATACCAAAAGTGATGTCTGACTAAGCCCTTATATCTGTAAATCTCCTCTGCCCTCTGTCTATAGTATCCACGTCCTTCCTGTATTGAGGGAACCAGAACTGAACACAGTACCAAAAGTGAGGTCTAACTAAGTCCTTATATCTGTAAATCTCCTCTGCCCTCTGTCTATAGTATCCACGTCCATCCTGTATTGAGGGGACCAGAACTGAACACTGTACCAAAAGTGAGGTCTCACTAAGTCCTTATATCTGTAAATCTCCTCTGCCCTCTGTCTATATTATCCATGTCCTTCCTGTATTGAGGGACCAAAACAGAACACAGTACCAAAAGTGAGGTCTAACTAAGGCCTTATATTTGTATATCTCCTCTGCCCTCTGTCTATATTATCCATGTCCTTCCAGTATTGAGGTGACGAGAACTGAACCCAGTACCAAAAGTGAAGTCTAACTACGGCCTTATATCTGTATATCTCCTCTGCCCTCTGTCTATAGTATTCACGTCCTTCCAGTATTGAGGGGACCAGAACTGAACACAGTAGCAAAAGTGAGGTCTAACTAAGGCATAATATCTGTAAATCTCCTCTGCCCTCTGTCTATAGTATCCACGTCCTTCCTGTATTGAGGGGACCAGAACTGAACACAGTACCGAATGTGAGGTCTAATTAAGGCCTTATATCTGTAAATCTCCTCTGCCGTCTGTCTATAGTATCCACGTCCTTCCTGTATTGAGGGACCAGAACTGAACACAGTACCAAAAGTGAGGTCTAACTAAGGCCTTATATCTGTAAATCTCCTCTGCCCTCTGTCTATAGTATCCATGTCCTTCCAGTATTGAGGGGACCAGAACTGAACACAGTACCAAAAGTGAGGTCTAACTAAGGCCTTATATCTGTAAATCTCCTCTGCCCTCCGTCTATATTATCCACGTCCATCCTGTATTGAGGGGACCAGAACTGAACACAGTACCAAAAGTGAGGTCTAACTAAGTCCTTATATCTGTAAATCTCCTCTGCCCTCTGTCTCTCGTATCCATGTCCTTCCTGTATTGAGGGGACCAGAACTGAACACAGTACCAAATGTGAGGTCTAACTAAGGCCTTATATCTGTAAATCTCCTCTGCCCTCTGTCTATATTATCCACGTCCATCCTGTATTGAGCGGACCAGAACTGAACACAGTACCAAAAGTGAGGTCTAACTAAGTCCTTATATCTGTAAATCTCCTCTGCCCTCTGTCTGTAGTATACACATCCTTCGTATATAGAGGGGACCAGAACTGAATACAGTACCAAAAGTCAGGTCTAACTAAGGTCTTATATCTGTAAATCTCCTCTGCCCTCTGTCTCTCATATCCATGTCCTTTCTGTATTGAGGGGACCAGAACTGAACACAGTACCAAAAGTGAGGTCTAACTAAGGCCTTATATCTGTAAATCTACTCTGCCCTCTGTCTATAGTATCCACGTCCTTCCAGTATTGAGGGGACCAGAACTGAACACAGTACCAAAAGTGAGGTCTCACTAAGTCCTTATATCTGTAAATCTCCTCTGCCCTCTGTCTATAGTATCCACGTCCTTCCTGTATTGAGGGGACCAGAACTGAACACAGTACCAAAAGTGAGGTCTAACTAATGCCTTATATCTGTAAATCTCCTCTGCCCTCTGTCTATAGTATCCACATCCTTCCTGTATTGGGGGGACCAGAACTGAACACAGTACCAAAAGTGAGGTCTAACTAATGCCTTATATCTGTAAATCTCCTCTGCCCTCTGTCTATAGTATGCACGTCCTTCCTGTAGTGTGGCGACCAGAACTGAACACAGTACCAAAAGTGAGGTCTAACTAAGTTCCTATATCTGTAAATCTCCTCTGCCCTCTGTCTATAATATCCACGTCCTTCCAGTATTGAGGGGACCAGAACTGAACACAGTACCAAAAGTGAGGTCTCGCTAAGGCCTTATATCTGTAAATCTCCTCTGCCCTCTGTCTATAGTATCCACATCCTTCCTGTATTGAGGGACCAGAACTGAAGACAGTACCAAAAGTGAGGTCTCACTAAGTCCTTATATCTGTAAATCTCCTCTGCCCTCTGTCTATAGTATCCACGTCCTTCCAGTATTGAGGGGACCAGAACTGAACACAGTACCAAAAGTGAGGTCTAACTAATGCCTTATATCTGTAAATCTCCTCTGCCCTCTGTCTATAGTATCCACATCCTTCCTGTATTGAGGGGACCAGAACTGAACACAGTACCAAAAGTGAGGTCTAACTAATGCCTTATATCTGTAAATCTCCTCTGCCCTCTGTCTATAGTATCCACGTCCTTCCTGTAGTGTGGCGACCAGAACTGAACACAGTACCAAAAGTGAGGTCTAACTAAGTTCCTATATCTGTAAATCTTTTCGGCCCTCTGTCTATAATATCCACGTCCTTCCAGTATTGAGGGGACCAGAACTGAACACAGTACCAAAAGTGAGGTCTCACTAAGGCCTTATATCTGTAAATCTCCTCTGCCCTCTGTCTATAGTATCCACATCCTTCCTGTATTGAGGGACCAGAACTGAACACAGTACCAAAAGTGTGGTCTCACTAAGTCCTTATATCTGTAAATCTCCTCTGCCCTCTGTCTATAGTATCCACGTCCATCCTGTATTGAGGGGACCAGAATTGAACACAGGACCAAAAGTGAGGTCTACCTAAGTCCTTATATCTGTAAATCTCCTCTGCCCTCTGTCTATAGTATCCACGTCCATCCTGTATTGAGGGGACCAGAACTGAACACTGTACCAAAAGTAAGGTCTCACTAAGTCCTTATATCTGTATATCTCCTCTGCCCTCTGTCTATAGTATCCACGTCCTTCCAGTATTGAGGGGACCAGAACTGAACACAGTACCAAAAGTGAGGTCTAACTAAGGCATAATATCTGTAAATCTCCTCTGCCCTCTGTCTATAGTATCCACGTCCTTCCTGTATTGAGGGGACCAGAACTGAACACAGTACCGAATGTGAGGTCTAATTAAGGCCTTATATCTGTAAATCTCCTCTGCCGTCTGTCTATAGTATCCACGTCCTTCCTGTATTGAGGGGACCAGAACTGAACACAGTACCAAAAGTGAGGTCTAACTAAGTCCTTATATCTGTAAATCTCCTCTGCCCTCTGTCTCTCGTATCCATGTCCTTCCTGTATTGAGGGGACCAGAACTGAACACAGTACCAAAAGTGAGGTCTAACTAAGGCCTTATATCTGTAAATCTCCTCTGCCCTCTGTCTATATTATCCACGTCCATCCTGTATTGAGCGGACCAGAACTGAACACATTACCAAAAGTGAGGTCTAACTAAGTCCTTATATCTGTAAATCTCCTCTGCCCTCTGTCTGTAGTATACACATCCTTCGTATATAGAGGGGACCAGAACTGAACACAGTACCAAAAGTCAGGTCAAACTAAGGTCTTATATCTGTAAATCTCCTCTGCCCTCTGTCTCTCATATCCATGTCCTTCCTGTATTGAGGGGACCAGAACTGAACACAGTACCAAAAGTGAGGTCTAACTAAGGCCTTATATCTGTAAATCTACTCTGCCCTCTGTCTATAGTATCCACGTCCTTCCAGTATTGAGGGGACCAGAACTGAACACAGTACCAAAAGTGAGGTCTCACTAAGTCCTTATATCTGTAAATCTCCTCTGCCCTCTGTCTATAGTATCCACGTCCTTCCTGTATTGAGGGGACCAGAACTGAACACAGTACCAAAAGTGAGGTCTAACTAATGCCTTATATCTGTAAATCTCCTCTGCCCTCTGTCTATAGTTTCCACGTCCATCCTGTATTGAGGGGACCAGAATTGAACACAGGACCAAAAGTGAGGTCTAACTAAGTTCTTATATCTGTAATTCTCCTCTGCCCTCTGTCTATAGTATCCACGTCCTTCCTGTATTGAGTGGACCAGAACTGAACACAGTAGCAAAGGTGAGGTCCAACTAAGTCCTTATATCTGTAAATCTCCTCTATCTGTATATAGTATCCACGTCCATCCTGTATTGAGGGGACCAGAACTGAACACAATACCAAAAGTGATGTCTGACTAAGCCCTTATATCTGTAAATCTCCTCTGCCCTCTGTCTATAGTATCCACGTCCTTCCTGTATTGAGGGAACCAGAACTGAACACAGTACCAAAAGTGAGGTCTAACTAAGTCCTTATATCTGTAAATCTCCTCTGCCCTCTGTCTATAGTATCCACGTCCATCCTGTATTGAGGGGACCAGAACTGAACACTGTACCAAAAGTGAGGTCTCACTAAGTCCTTATATCTGTAAATCTCCTCTGCCCTCTGTCTATATTATCCATGTCCTTCCTGTATTGAGGGACCAAAACAGAACACAGTACCAAAAGTGAGGTCTAACTAAGGCCTTATATTTGTATATCTCCTCTGCCCTCTGTCTATATTATCCATGTCCTTCCAGTATTGAGGTGACGAGAACTGAACCCAGTACCAAAAGTGAAGTCTAACTACGGCCTTATATCTGTATATCTCCTCTGCCCTCTGTCTATAGTATTCACGTCCTTCCAGTATTGAGGGGACCAGAACTGAACACAGTAGCAAAAGTGAGGTCTAACTAAGGCATAATATCTGTAAATCTCCTCTGCCCTCTGTCTATAGTATCCACGTCCTTCCTGTATTGAGGGGACCAGAACTGAACACAGTACCGAATGTGAGGTCTAATTAAGGCCTTATATCTGTAAATCTCCTCTGCCGTCTGTCTATAGTATCCACGTCCTTCCTGTATTGAGGGACCAGAACTGAACACAGTACCAAAAGTGAGGTCTAACTAAGGCCTTATATCTGTAAATCTCCTCTGCCCTCTGTCTATAGTATCCATGTCCTTCCAGTATTGAGGGGACCAGAACTGAACACAGTACCAAAAGTGAGGTCTAACTAAGGCCTTATATCTGTAAATCTCCTCTGCCCTCCGTCTATATTATCCACGTCCATCCTGTATTGAGGGGACCAGAACTGAACACAGTACCAAAAGTGAGGTCTAACTAAGTCCTTATATCTGTAAATCTCCTCTGCCCTCTGTCTCTCGTATCCATGTCCTTCCTGTATTGAGGGGACCAGAACTGAACACAGTACCAAATGTGAGGTCTAACTAAGGCCTTATATCTGTAAATCTCCTCTGCCCTCTGTCTATATTATCCACGTCCATCCTGTATTGAGCGGACCAGAACTGAACACAGTACCAAAAGTGAGGTCTAACTAAGTCCTTATATCTGTAAATCTCCTCTGCCCTCTGTCTGTAGTATACACATCCTTCGTATATAGAGGGGACCAGAACTGAATACAGTACCAAAAGTCAGGTCTAACTAAGGTCTTATATCTGTAAATCTCCTCTGCCCTCTGTCTCTCATATCCATGTCCTTTCTGTATTGAGGGGACCAGAACTGAACACAGTACCAAAAGTGAGGTCTAACTAAGGCCTTATATCTGTAAATCTACTCTGCCCTCTGTCTATAGTATCCACGTCCTTCCAGTATTGAGGGGACCAGAACTGAACACAGTACCAAAAGTGAGGTCTCACTAAGTCCTTATATCTGTAAATCTCCTCTGCCCTCTGTCTATAGTATCCACGTCCTTCCTGTATTGAGGGGACCAGAACTGAACACAGTACCAAAAGTGAGGTCTAACTAATGCCTTATATCTGTAAATCTCCTCTGCCCTCTGTCTATAGTATCCACATCCTTCCTGTATTGGGGGGACCAGAACTGAACACAGTACCAAAAGTGAGGTCTAACTAATGCCTTATATCTGTAAATCTCCTCTGCCCTCTGTCTATAGTATGCACGTCCTTCCTGTAGTGTGGCGACCAGAACTGAACACAGTACCAAAAGTGAGGTCTAACTAAGTTCCTATATCTGTAAATCTCCTCTGCCCTCTGTCTATAATATCCACGTCCTTCCAGTATTGAGGGGACCAGAACTGAACACAGTACCAAAAGTGAGGTCTCGCTAAGGCCTTATATCTGTAAATCTCCTCTGCCCTCTGTCTATAGTATCCACATCCTTCCTGTATTGAGGGACCAGAACTGAAGACAGTACCAAAAGTGAGGTCTCACTAAGTCCTTATATCTGTAAATCTCCTCTGCCCTCTGTCTATAGTATCCACGTCCTTCCAGTATTGAGGGGACCAGAACTGAACACAGTACCAAAAGTGAGGTCTAACTAATGCCTTATATCTGTAAATCTCCTCTGCCCTCTGTCTATAGTATCCACATCCTTCCTGTATTGAGGGGACCAGAACTGAACACAGTACCAAAAGTGAGGTCTAACTAATGCCTTATATCTGTAAATCTCCTCTGCCCTCTGTCTATAGTATCCACGTCCTTCCTGTAGTGTGGCGACCAGAACTGAACACAGTACCAAAAGTGAGGTCTAACTAAGTTCCTATATCTGTAAATCTTTTCGGCCCTCTGTCTATAATATCCACGTCCTTCCAGTATTGAGGGGACCAGAACTGAACACAGTACCAAAAGTGAGGTCTCACTAAGGCCTTATATCTGTAAATCTCCTCTGCCCTCTGTCTATAGTATCCACATCCTTCCTGTATTGAGGGACCAGAACTGAACACAGTACCAAAAGTGTGGTCTCACTAAGTCCTTATATCTGTAAATCTCCTCTGCCCTCTGTCTATAGTATCCACGTCCATCCTGTATTGAGGGGACCAGAATTGAACACAGGACCAAAAGTGAGGTCTAACTAAGTCCTTATATCTGTAAATCTCCTCTGCCCTCTGTCTATAGTATCCACGTCCATCCTGTATTGAGGGGACCAGAACTGAACACTGTACCAAAAGTAAGGTCTCACTAAGTCCTTATATCTGTATATCTCCTCTGCCCTCTGTCTATAGTATCCACGTCCTTCCAGTATTGAGGGGACCAGAACTGAACACAGTACCAAAAGTGAGGTCTAACTAAGGCATAATATCTGTAAATCTCCTCTGCCCTCTGTCTATAGTATCCACGTCCTTCCTGTATTGAGGGGACCAGAACTGAACACAGTACCGAATGTGAGGTCTAATTAAGGCCTTATATCTGTAAATCTCCTCTGCCGTCTGTCTATAGTATCCACGTCCTTCCTGTATTGAGGGGACCAGAACTGAACACAGTACCAAAAGTGAGGTCTAACTAAGTCCTTATATCTGTAAATCTCCTCTGCCCTCTGTCTCTCGTATCCATGTCCTTCCTGTATTGAGGGGACCAGAACTGAACACAGTACCAAAAGTGAGGTCTAACTAAGGCCTTATATCTGTAAATCTCCTCTGCCCTCTGTCTATATTATCCACGTCCATCCTGTATTGAGCGGACCAGAACTGAACACATTACCAAAAGTGAGGTCTAACTAAGTCCTTATATCTGTAAATCTCCTCTGCCCTCTGTCTGTAGTATACACATCCTTCGTATATAGAGGGGACCAGAACTGAACACAGTACCAAAAGTCAGGTCAAACTAAGGTCTTATATCTGTAAATCTCCTCTGCCCTCTGTCTCTCATATCCATGTCCTTCCTGTATTGAGGGGACCAGAACTGAACACAGTACCAAAAGTGAGGTCTAACTAAGGCCTTATATCTGTAAATCTACTCTGCCCTCTGTCTATAGTATCCACGTCCTTCCAGTATTGAGGGGACCAGAACTGAACACAGTACCAAAAGTGAGGTCTCACTAAGTCCTTATATCTGTAAATCTCCTCTGCCCTCTGTCTATAGTATCCACGTCCTTCCTGTATTGAGGGGACCAGAACTGAACACAGTACCAAAAGTGAGGTCTAACTAATGCCTTATATCTGTAAATCTCCTCTGCCCTCTGTCTATAGTATCCACATCCTTCCTGTATTGAGGGGACCAGAACTGAACACAGTACCAATAGTGAGGTCTAACTAAGTTCCTATATCTGTAAATCTCCTCTGCCCTCTGTCTATAATATCCACGTCCTTCCAGTATTGAGGGGACCAGAACTGAACACAGTACCAAAAGTGAGGTCTCACTAAGGCCTTATATCTGTAAATCTCCTCTGCCCTCTGTCTATAGTATCCACATCCTTTCTGTATTGAGGGACCAGAACTGAACACAGTACCAAAAGTGAGGTCTCACTAAGTCCTTATATCTGTAAATCTCCTCTGCCCTCTGTCTATAGTATCCACGTCCATCCTGTATTGAGGGGACCAGAATTGAACACAGGACCAAAAGTGAGGTCTAACTAAGTTCTTATATCTGTAATTCTCCTCTGCCCTCTGTCTATAGTATCCACGTCCTTCCTGTATTGAGTGGACCAGAACTGAACACAGTAGCAAAGGTGAGGTCCAACTAAGTCCTTATATCTGTAAATCTCCTCTATCTGTTTATAGTATCCACGTCCATCCTGTATTGAGGGGACCAGAACTGAACACAATACCAAAAGTGATGTCTGACTAAGCCCTTATATCTGTAAATCTCCTCTGCCCTCTGTCTATAGTATCCACGTCCATCCTGTATTGAGGGGACCAGAACTGAACACTGTACCAAAAGTGAGGTCTCACTAAGTCCTTATATCTGTAAATCTCCTCTGCCCTCTGTCTATATTATCCATGTCCTTCCTGTATTGAGGGACCAGAACTGAACACAGTACCAAAAGTGAGGTCTAACTAAGGCCTTATATTTGTATATCTCCTCTGCCCTCTGTCTATATTATCCATGTCCTTCCAGTATTGAGGTGACGAGAACTGAACCCAGTACCAAAAGTGAAGTCTAACTACGGCCTTATATCTGTATATCTCCTCTGCCCTCTGTCTATAGTATCCACGTCCTTCCAGTATTGAGGGGACCAGAACTGAACACAGTAGCAAAAGTGAGGTCTAACTAAGGCATAATATCTGTAAATCTCCTCTGCCCTCTGTCTATAGTATCCACGTCCTTCCTGTATTGAGGGGACCAGAACTGAACACAGTACCGAATGTGAGGTCTAATTAAGGCCTTATATCTGTAAATCTCCTCTGCCGTCTGTCTATAGTATCCACGTCCTTCCTGTATTGAGGGACCAGAACTGAACACAGTACCAAAAGTGAGGTCTAACTAAGGCCTTATATCTGTAAATCTCCTCTGCCCTCTGTCTATAGTATCCATGTCCTTCCAGTATTGAGGGGACCAGAACTGAACACAGTACCAAAAGTGAGGTCTAACTAAGGCCTTATATCTGTAAATCTCCTCTGCCCTCCGTCTATATTATCCACGTCCATCCTGTATTGAGGGGACCAGAACTGAACACAGTACCAAAAGTGAGGTCTAACTAAGTCCTTATATCTGTAAATCTCCTCTGCCCTCTGTCTCTCGTATCCATGTCCTTCCTGTATTGAGGGGACCAGAACTGAACACAGTACCAAATGTGAGGTCTAACTAAGGCCTTATATCTGTAAATCTCCTCTGCCCTCTGTCTATATTATCCACGTCCATCCTGTATTGAGCGGACCAGAACTGAACACAGTACCAAAAGTGAGGTCTAACTAAGTCCTTATATCTGTAAATCTCCTCTGCCCTCTGTCTGTAGTATACACATCCTTCGTATATAGAGGGGACCAGAACTGAATACAGTACCAAAAGTCAGGTCTAACTAAGGTCTTATATCTGTAAATCTCCTCTGCCCTCTGTCTCTCATATCCATGTCCTTCATGTATTGAGGGGACCAGAACTGAACACAGTACCAAAAGTGAGGTCTAACTAAGGCCTTATATCTGTAAATCTACTCTGCCCTCTGTCTATAGTATCCACGTCCTTCCAGTATTGAGGGGACCAGAACTGAACACAGTACCAAAACTGAGGTCTCACTAAGTCCTTATATCTGTAAATCTCCTCTGCCCTCTGTCTATAGTATCCACGTCCTTCCTGTATTGAGGGGACCAGAACTGAACACAGTACCAAAAGTGAGGTCTAACTAATGCCTTATATCTGTAAATCTCCTCTGCCCTCTGTCTATAGTATCCACATCCTTCCTGTATTGAGGGGACCAGAACTGAACACAGTACCAAAAGTGAGGTCTAACTAATGCCTTATATCTGTAAATCTCCTCTGCCCTCTGTCTATAGTATGCACGTCCTTCCTGTAGTGTGGCGACCAGAACTGAACACAGTACCAAAAGTGAGGTCTAACTAAGTTCCTATATCTGTAAATCTCCTCTGCCCTCTGTCTATAATATCCACGTCCTTCCAGTATTGAGGGGACCAGAACTGAACACAGTACCAAAAGTGAGGTCTCGCTAAGGCCTTATATCTGTAAATCTCCTCTGCCCTCTGTCTATAGTATCCACATCCTTCCTGTATTGAGGGACCAGAACTGAACACAGTACCAAAAGTGAGGTCTCACTAAGTCCTTATATCTGTAAATCTCCTCTGCCCTCTGTCTATAGTATCCACGTCCTTCCTGTATTGAGGGGACCAGAATTGAACACAGGACCAAAAGTGAGGTCTAACTAAGTTCTTATATCTGTAATTCTCCTCTGCCCTCTGTCTATAGTATCCACGTCCTTCCTGTATTGAGTGGACCAGAACTGAACACAGTAGCAAAGGTGAGGTCCAACTAAGTCCTTATATCTGTAAATCTCCTCTATCTGTATATAGTATCCACGTCCATCCTGTATTGAGGGGACCAGAACTGAACACAATACCAAAAGTGATGTCTGACTAAGCCCTTATATCTGTAAATCTCCTCTGCCCTCTGTCTATAGTATCCACGTCCTTCCAGTATTGAGGGGACCAGAACTGAACACAGTACCAAAAGTGAGGTCTAACTAAGTCCTTATATCTGTAAATCTCCTCTGCCCTCTGTATATAGTATCCACGTCCTTCCTGTATTGAGGGGACCAGAACTGAACACAGTACCAAAAGTGAGATCTAACTAAGGCCTTATATCTGTAAATCTCCTCTGCCCTCTGTCTCTCATATCCATGTCCTTCCTGTATTGAGGGGACCAGAACTGAACACAGTACCAAAAGTGAGGTCTAACTAAGGCCTTATATCTGTAAATCTACTCTGCCCTCTGTCTATAGTATCCACGTCCTTCCAGTATTGAGGGGACCAGAACTGAAGACAGTACCAAAAGTGAGGTCTCACTAAGTCCTTATATCTGTAAATCTCCTCTGCCCTCTGTCTATAGTATCCACGTCCTTCCAGTATTGAGGGGACCAGAACTGAACACAGTACCAAAAGTGAGGTCTAACTAATGCCTTATATCTGTAAATCTCCTCTGCCCTCTGTCTATAGTATCCACATCCTTCCTGTATTGAGGGGACCAGAACTGAACACAGTACCAAAAGTGAGGTCTAACTAATGCCTTATATCTGTAAATCTCCTCTGCCCTCTGTCTATAGTATCCACGTCCTTCCTGTAGTGTGGCGACCAGAACTGAACACAGTACCAAAAGTGAGGTCTAACTAAGTTCCTATATCTGTAAATCTTTTCGGCCCTCTGTCTATAATATCCACGTCCTTCCAGTATTGAGGGGACCAGAACTGAACACAGTACCAAAAGTGAGGTCTCACTAAGGCCTTATATCTGTAAATCTCCTCTGCCCTCTGTCTATAGTATCCACATCCTTCCTGTATTGAGGGACCAGAACTGAACACAGTACCAAAAGTGAGGTCTCACTAAGTCCTTATATCTGTAAATCTCCTCTGCCCTCTGTCTATAGTATCCACGTCCATCCTGTATTGAGGGGACCAGAATTGAACACAGGACCAAAAGTGAGGTCTAACTAAGTCCTTATATCTGTAAATCTCCTCTGCCCTCTGTCTATAGTATCCACGTCCATCCTGTATTGAGGGGACGAGAACTGAACACTGTACCAAAAGTGAGGTCTCACTAAGTCCTTATATCTGTAAATCTCCTCTGCCCTCTGTCTATATTATCCACGTCCTTCCAGTATTGAGGTGACGAGAACTGAACCCAGTACCAAAAGTGAGGTCTAACTACGGCCTTATATCTGTATATCTCCTCTGCCCTCTGTCTATAGTATCCACGTCCTTCCAGTATTGAGGGGACCAGAACTGAACACAGTACCAAAAGTGAGGTCTAACTAAGGCATAATATCTGTAAATCTCCTCTGCCCTCTGTCTATAGTATCCACGTCCTTCCTGTATTGAGGGGACGAGAACTGAACACAGTACCGAATGTGAGGTCTAATTAAGGCCTTATATCTGTAAATCTCCTCTGCCGTCTGTCTATAGTATCCACGTCCTTCCTGTATTGAGGGACCAGAACTGAACACAGTAGCAAAAGTGAGGTCTAACTAAGGCCTTATATCTGTAAATCTCCTCTGCCCTCTGTCTATAGTATCCATGTCCTTCCAGTATTGAGGGGACCAGAACTGAACACAGTACCAAAAGTGAGGTCTAACTAAGGCCTTATATCTGTAAATCTCCTCTGCCCTCCGTCTATATTATCCACGTCCATCCTGTATTGAGGGGACCCGAACTGAACACAGTACCAAAAGTGAGGTCTAACTAAGGCCTTATATCTGTAAATCTCCTCTGCCCTCCGTCTATATTATCCACGTCCATCCTGTATTGAGGGGACCCGAACTGAACACAGTACCAAAAGTGAGGTCTAACTAAGTCCTTATATCTGTAAATCTCCTCTGCCCTCTGTCTCTCGTATCCATGTCCTTCCTGTATTGAGGGGACCAGAACTGAACACAGTACCAAAAGTGAGGTCTAACTAAGGCCTTATATCTGTAAATCTCCTCTGCCCTCTGTCTATATTATCCACGTCCATCCTGTATTGAGCGGACCAGAACTGAACACAGTACCAAAAGTGAGGTCTAACTAAGTCCTTATATCTGTAAATCTCGTCTGTCCTCTGTCTGTAGTATACACATCCTTCGTATATAGAGGGGACCAGAACCGAACACAGTACCAAAAGTCAGGTCTAACTAAGGTCTTATATCTGTAAATCTCCTCTGCCCTCTGTCTCTCATATCCATGTCCTTCCTGTATTGAGGGGACCAGAACTGAACACAGTACCAAAAGTGAGGTCTCACTAAGTCCTTATATCTGTAAATCTCCTCTGCCCTCTGTCTATAGTATCCACGTCCTTCCTGTATTGAGGGGACCAGAACTGAACACAGTACCAAAAGTGAGGTCTCACTAAGGCCTTATATCTGTAAATCTCCTCTGCCCTCTGTCTATAGTATCCACATCCTTTCCGTATTGAGGGACCAGAACTGAACACAGTACCAAAAGTGAGGTCTCACTAAGTCCTTATATCTGTAAATCTCCTCTGCCCTCTGTCTATAGTATCCACGTCCATCCTGTATTGAGGGGACCAGAATTGAACACAGGACCAAAAGTGAGGTCTAACTAAGTTCTTATATCTGTAATTCTCCTCTGCCCTCTGTCTATAGTATCCACGTCCTTCCTGTATTGAGTGGACCAGAACTGAACACAGTAGCAAAGGTGAGGTCCAACTAAGTCCTTATATCTGTAAATCTCCTCTATCTGTATATAGTATCCACGTCCATCCTGTATTGAGGGGACCAGAACTGAACACAATACCAAAAGTGATGTCTGACTAAGCCCTTATATCTGTAAATCTCCTCTGCCCTCTGTCTATAGTATCCACGTCCTTCCTGTATTGAGGGAACCAGAACTGAACACAGTACCAAAAGTGAGGTCTAACTACGTCCTTATATCTGTAAATCTCCTCTGCCCTCTGTCTATAGTATCCACGTCCATCCTGTATTGAGGGGACCAGAACTGAACACTGTACCAAAAGTGAGGTCTCACTAAGTCCTTATATCTGTAAATCTCCTCTGCCCTCTGTCTATATTATCCATGTCCTTCCTGTATTGAGGGACCAAAACAGAACACAGTACCAAAAGTGAGGTCTAACTAAGGCCTTATATTTGTATATCTCCTCTGCCCTCTGTCTATATTATCCATGTCCTTCCAGTATTGAGGTGACGAGAACTGAACCCAGTACCAAAAGTGAAGTCTAACTACGGCCTTATATCTGTATATCTCCTCTGCCCTCTGTCTATAGTATTCACGTCCTTCCAGTATTGAGGGGACCAGAACTGAACACAGTACCGAATGTGAGGTCTAATTAAGGCCTTATATCTGTAAATCTCCTCTGCCGTCTGTCTATAGTATCCACGTCCTTCCTGTATTGAGGGACCAGAACTGAACACAGTACCAAAAGTGAGGTCTAACTAAGGCCTTATATCTGTAAATCTCCTCTGCCCTCTGTCTATAGTATCCATGTCCTTCCAGTATTGAGGGGACCAGAACTGAACACAGTACCAAAAGTGAGGTCTAACTAAGGCCTTATATCTGTAAATCTCCTCTGCCCTCCGTCTATATTATCCACGTCCATCCTGTATTGAGGGGACCAGAACTGAACACAGTACCAAAAGTGAGGTCTAACTAAGTCCTTATATCTGTAAATCTCCTCTGCCCTCTGTCTCTCGTATCCATGTCCTTCCTGTATTGAGGGGACCAGAACTGAACACAGTACCAAATGTGAGGTCTAACTAAGGCCTTATATCTGTAAATCTCCTCTGCCCTCTGTCTATATTATCCACGTCCATCCTGTATTGAGCGGACCAGAACTGAACACAGTACCAAAAGTGAGGTCTAACTAAGTCCTTATATCTGTAAATCTCCTCTGCCCTCTGTCTGTAGTATACACATCCTTCGTATATAGAGGGGACCAGAACTGAATACAGTACCAAAAGTCAGGTCTAACTAAGGTCTTATATCTGTAAATCTCCTCTGCCCTCTGTCTCTCATATCCATGTCCTTCCTGTATTGAGGGGACCAGAACTGAACACAGTACCAAAAGTGAGGTCTAACTAAGGCCTTATATCTGTAAATCTACTCTGCCCTCTGTCTATAGTATCCACGTCCTTCCAGTATTGAGGGGACCAGAACTGAACACAGTACCAAAAGTGAGGTCTCACTAAGTCCTTATATCTGTAAATCTCCTCTGCCCTCTGTCTATAGTATCCACGTCCTTCCTGTATTGAGGGGACCAGAACTGAACACAGTACCAAAAGTGAGGTCTAACTAATGCCTTATATCTGTAAATCTCCTCTGCCCTCTGTCTATAGTATCCACATCCTTCCTGTATTGGGGGGACCAGAACTGAACACAGTACCAAAAGTGAGGTCTAACTAATGCCTTATATCTGTAAATCTCCTCTGCCCTCTGTCTATAGTATGCACGTCCTTCCTGTAGTGTGGCGACCAGAACTGAACACAGTACCAAAAGTGAGGTCTAACTAAGTTCCTATATCTGTAAATCTCCTCTGCCCTCTGTCTATAATATCCACGTCCTTCCAGTATTGAGGGGACCAGAACTGAACACAGTACCAAAAGTGAGGTCTCGCTAAGGCCTTATATCTGTAAATCTCCTCTGCCCTCTGTCTATAGTATCCACATCCTTCCTGTATTGAGGGACCAGAACTGAAGACAGTACCAAAAGTGAGGTCTCACTAAGTCCTTATATCTGTAAATCTCCTCTGCCCTCTGTCTATAGTATCCACGTCCTTCCAGTATTCAGGGGACCAGAACTGAACACAGTACCAAAAGTGAGGTCTAACTAATGCCTTATATCTGTAAATCTCCTCTGCCCTCTGTCTATAGTATCCACATCCTTCCTGTATTGAGGGGACCAGAACTGAACACAGTACCAAAAGTGAGGTCTAACTAATGCCTTATATCTGTAAATCTCCTCTGCCCTCTGTCTATAGTATCCACGTCCTTCCTGTAGTGTGGCGACCAGAACTGAACACAGTACCAAAAGTGAGGTCTAACTAAGTTCCTATATCTGTAAATCTTTTCGGCCCTCTGTCTATAATATCCACGTCCTTCCAGTATTGAGGGGACCAGAACTGAACACAGTACCAAAAGTGAGGTCTCACTAAGGCCTTATATCTGTAAATCTCCTCTGCCCTCTGTCTATAGTATCCACATCCTTCCTGTATTGAGGGACCAGAACTGAACACAGTACCAAAAGTGTGGTCTCACTAAGTCCTTATATCTGTAAATCTCCTCTGCCCTCTGTCTATAGTATCCACGTCCATCCTGTATTGAGGGGACCAGAATTGAACACAGGACCAAAAGTGAGGTCTAACTAAGTCCTTATATCTGTAAATCTCCTCTGCCCTCTGTCTATAGTATCCACGTCCATCCTGTATTGAGGGGACCAGAACTGAACACTGTACCAAAAGTGAGGTCTCACTAAGTCCTTATATCTGTATATCTCCTCTGCCCTCTGTCTATAGTATCCACGTCCTTCCAGTATTGAGGGGACCAGAACTGAACACAGTACCAAAAGTGAGGTCTAACTAAGGCATAATATCTGTAAATCTCCTCTGCCCTCTGTCTATAGTATCCACGTCCTTCCTGTATTGAGGGGACCAGAACTGAACACAGTACCGAATGTGAGGTCTAATTAAGGCCTTATATCTGTAAATCTCCTCTGCCGTCTGTCTATAGTATCCACGTCCTTCCTGTATTGAGGGACCAGAACTGAACACAGTACCAAAAGTGAGGTCTAACTAAGGCCTTATATCTGTAAATCTCCTCTGCCCTCTGTCTATAGTATCCATGTCCTTCCAGTATTGAGGGGACCAGAACTGAACACAGTACCAAAAGTGAGGTCTAACTAAGGCCTTATATCTGTAAATCTCCTCTGCCCTCCGTCTATATTATCCACGTCCATCCTGTATTGAGGGGACCCGAACTGAACACAGTACCAAAAGTGAGGTCTAACTAAGGCCTTATATCTGTAAATCTCCTCTGCCCTCTGTCTATATTATCCACGTCCATCCTGTATTGAGCGGACCAGAACTGAACACAGTACCAAAAGTGAGGTCTAACTAAGTCCTTATATCTGTAAATCTCCTCTGCCCTCTGTCTATATTATCCACGTCCATCCTGTATTGAGCGGACCAGAACTGAACACAGTACCAAAAGTGAGGTCTAACTAAGTCCTTATATCTGTAAATCTCGTCTGCCCTCTGTCTATAGTATCCACATCCTTCCTGTATTGAGGGGACCAGAACTGAACACAGTACCAAAAGTGAGGTCTAACTAAGGCCTTATATCTGTAAATCTACTCTGCCCTCTGTCTATAGTATCCACGTCCTTCCTGTATTGAGGGGACCAGAACTGAACACAGTACCAAAAGTGAGGTCTAACTAATGCCTTATATCTGTAAATCTCCTCTGCCCTCTGTCTATAGTATCCACATCCTTCCTGTATTGAGGGGACCAGAACTGAACACAGTACCAAAAGTGAGGTCTAACTAATGCCTTATATCTGTAAATCTCCTCTGCCCTCTGTCTATAGTATCCACGTCCTTCCTGTAGTGTGGCGACCAGAACTGAACACAGTACCAAAAGTGAGGTCTAACTAAGTTCCTATATCTGTAAATCTCCTCTGCCCTCTGTCTATAATATCCACGTCCTTCCAGTATTGAGGGGACCAGAACTGAACACAGTACCAAAAGTGAGGTCTCACTAAGGCCTTATATCTGTAAATCTCCTCTGCCCTCTGTCTATAGTATCCACATCCTTCCTGTATTGAGGGACCAGAACTGAACACAGTACCAAAAGTGAGGTCTCACTAAGTCCTTATATCTGTAAATCTCCTCTGCCCTCTGTCTATAGTATCCACGTCCATCCTGTATTGAGGGGACCAGAATTGAACACAGGACCAAAAGTGAGGTCTAACTAAGTTCTTATATCTGTAATTCTCCTCTGCCCTCTGTCTATAGTATCCACGTCCTTCCTGTATTGAGTGGACCAGAACTGAACACAGTAGCAAAGGTGAGGTCCAACTAAGTCCTTATATCTGTAAATCTCCTCTATCTGTATATAGTATCCACGTCCATCCTGTATTGAGGGGACCAGAACTGAACACAATACCAAAAGTGATGTCTGACTAAGCCCTTATATCTGTAAATCTCCTCTGCCCTCTGTCTATAGTATCCACGTCCTTCCTATATTGAGGGAACCAGAACTGAACACAGTACCAAAAGTGAGGTCTAACTAAGTCCTTATATCTGTAAATCTCCTCTGCCCTCTGTCTATAGTATCCACGTCCTTCCTGTATTGAGGGGACCAGAACTGAACACAATACCAAAAGTGAGATCTAAATAAGGCCTTATATCTGTAAATCTCCTCTGCCCTCTGTCTATAGTATCCATGTCCTTCCAGTATTGAGGGGACCAGAACTGAACACAGTACCAAAAGTGAGGTCTAACTAAGGCCTTATATCTGTAAATCTCCTCTGCCCTCTGTCTATAGTATCCACGTCCTTCCTGTATTGAGGGGACCAGAACTGAACACAGTACCAAAAGTGAGATCTAACTAAGGCCTTATATCTGTAAATCTCCTCTGCCCTCTGTCTATAGTATCCATGTCCTTCCAGTATTGAGGGGACCAGAACTGAACACAGTACCAAAAGTGAGGTCTAACTAAGGCCTTATATCTGTAAATCTCCTCTGCCCTCCGTCTATATTTTCCACGTCCATCCTGTATTGAGGGGACCAGAACTGAACACAGTACCAAAAGTGAGGTCTAACTAAGTCCTTATATCTGTAAATCTCCTCTGCCCTCTGTCTCTCGTATCCATGTCCTTCCTGTATTGAGGGGACCAGAACTGAACACAGTACCAAAAGTGAGGTCTAACTAAGGCCTTATATCTGTAAATCTCCTCTGCCCTCTGTCAATATTATCCACGTCCATCCTGTATTGAGCGGACCAGAACTGAACACAGTACCAAATGTGAGGTCTAACTAAGTCCTTATATCTGTAAATCTTCTCTGCCCTCTGTCTGTAGTATACACATCCTTCGTATATAGAGGGGACCAGAACTGAACACAGTACCAAAAGTGAGGTCTAACTAATGCCTTATATCTGTAAATCTCCTCTGCCCTCTGTCTATAGTATCCACATCCTTCCTGTATTGAGGGGACCAGAACTGAACACAGTACCAAAAGTGAGGTCTAACTAATGCCTTATATCTGTAAATCTCCTCTGCCCTCTGTCTATAGTATCCACGTCCTTCCTGTAGTGTGGCGACCAGAACTGAACACAGTACCAAAAGTGAGGTCTAACTAAGTTCCTATATCTGTAAATCTTTTCGGCCCTCTGTCTATAATATCCACGTCCTTCCAGTATTGAGGGGACCAGAACTGAACACAGTACCAAAAGTGAGGTCTCACTAAGGCCTTATATCTGTAAATCTCCTCTGCCCTCTGTCTATAGTATCCACATCCTTCCTGTATTGAGGGACCAGAACTGAACACAGTACCAAAAGTGTGGTCTCACTAAGTCCTTATATCTGTAAATCTCCTCTGCCCTCTGTCTATAGTATCCACGTCCATCCTGTATTGAGGGGACCAGAATTGAACACAGGACCAAAAGTGAGGTCTAACTAAGTCCTTATATCTGTAAATCTCCTCTGCCCTCTGTCTATAGTATCCACGTCCATCCTGTATTGAGGGGACCAGAACTGAACACTGTACCAAAAGTGAGGTCTCACTAAGTCCTTATATCTGTATATCTCCTCTGCCCTCTGTCTATAGTATCCACGTCCTTCCAGTATTGAGGGGACCAGAACTGAACACAGTACCAAAAGTGAGGTCTAACTAAGGCATAATATCTGTAAATCTCCTCTGCCCTCTGTCTATAGTATCCACGTCCTTCCTGTATTGAGGGGACCAGAACTGAACACAGTACCGAATGTGAGGTCTAATTAAGGCCTTATATCTGTAAATCTCCTCTGCCGTCTGTCTATAGTATCCACGTCCTTCCTGTATTGAGGGACCAGAACTGAACACAGTACCAAAAGTGAGGTCTAACTAAGGCCTTATATCTGTAAATCTCCTCTGCCCTCTGTCTATAGTATCCATGTCCTTCCAGTATTGAGGGGACCAGAACTGAACACAGTACCAAAAGTGAGGTCTAACTAAGGCCTTATATCTGTAAATCTCCTCTGCCCTCCGTCTATATTATCCACGTCCATCCTGTATTGAGGGGACCCGAACTGAACACAGTACCAAAAGTGAGGTCTAACTAAGGCCTTATATCTGTAAATCTCCTCTGCCCTCTGTCTATATTATCCACGTCCATCCTGTATTGAGCGGACCAGAACTGAACACAGTACCAAAAGTGAGGTCTAACTAAGTCCTTATATCTGTAAATCTCCTCTGCCCTCTGTCTATATTATCCACGTCCATCCTGTATTGAGCGGACCAGAACTGAACACAGTACCAAAAGTGAGGTCTAACTAAGTCCTTATATCTGTAAATCTCGTCTGCCCTCTGTCTGTAGTATACACATCCTTCGTATATAGAGGGGACCAGAACCGAACACAGTACCAAAAGTCAGGTCTAACTAAGGTCTTATATCTGTAAATCTCCTCTGCCCTCTGTCTCTCATATCCATGTCCTTCCTGTATTGAGGGGACCAGAACTGAACACAGTACCAAAAGTGAGGTCTAACTAAGGCCTTATATCTGTAAATCTACTCTGCCCTCTGTCTATAGTATCCACGTCCTTCCAGTATTGAGGGGACCAGAACTGAAGACAGTACCAAAAGTGAGGTCTCACTAAGTCCTTATATCTGTAAATCTCCTCTGCCCTCTGTCTATAGTATCCACGTCCTTCCTGTATTGAGGGGACCAGAACTGAACACAGTACCAAAAGTGAGGTCTAACTAATGCCTTATATCTGTAAATCTCCTCTGCCCTCTGTCTATAGTATCCACATCCTTCCTGTATTGAGGGGACCAGAACTGAACACAGTACCAAAAGTGAGGTCTAACTAAGGCCTTATATCTGTAAATCTACTCTGCCCTCTGTCTATAGTATCCACGTCCTTCCTGTATTGAGGGGACCAGAACTGAACACAGTACCAAAAGTGAGGTCTAACTAATGCCTTATATCTGTAAATCTCCTCTGCCCTCTGTCTATAGTATCCACATCCTTCCTGTATTGAGGGGACCAGAACTGAACACAGTACCAAAAGTGAGGTCTAACTAATGCCTTATATCTGTAAATCTCCTCTGCCCTCTGTCTATAGTATCCACGTCCTTCCTGTAGTGTGGCGACCAGAACTGAACACAGTACCAAAAGTGAGGTCTAACTAAGTTCCTATATCTGTAAATCTCCTCTGCCCTCTGTCTATAATATCCACGTCCTTCCAGTATTGAGGGGACCAGAACTGAACACAGTACCAAAAGTGAGGTCTCACTAAGGCCTTATATCTGTAAATCTCCTCTGCCCTCTGTCTATAGTATCCACATCCTTCCTGTATTGAGGGACCAGAACTGAACACAGTACCAAAAGTGAGGTCTCACTAAGTCCTTATATCTGTAAATCTCCTCTGCCCTCTGTCTATAGTATCCACGTCCATCCTGTATTGAGGGGACCAGAATTGAACACAGGACCAAAAGTGAGGTCTAACTAAGTTCTTATATCTGTAATTCTCCTCTGCCCTCTGTCTATAGTATCCACGTCCTTCCTGTATTGAGTGGACCAGAACTGAACACAGTAGCAAAGGTGAGGTCCAACTAAGTCCTTATATCTGTAAATCTCCTCTATCTGTATATAGTATCCACGTCCATCCTGTATTGAGGGGACCAGAACTGAACACAATACCAAAAGTGATGTCTGACTAAGCCCTTATATCTGTAAATCTCCTCTGCCCTCTGTCTATAGTATCCACGTCCTTCCTGTATTGAGGGAACCAGAACTGAACACAGTACCAAAAGTGAGGTCTAACTAAGTCCTTATATCTGTAAATCTCCTCTGCCCTCTGTCTATAGTATCCACGTCCTTCCTGTATTGAGGGGACCAGAACTGAACACAATACCAAAAGTGAGATCAAAATAAAGCCTTATATCTGTAAATCTCCTCTGCCCTCTGTCTATAGTATCCATGTCCTTCCAGTATTGAGGGGACCAGAACTGAACACAGTACCAAAAGTGAGGTCTAACTAAGGCCTTATATCTGTAAATCTCCTCTGCCCTCTGTCTATAGTATCCACGTCCTTCCTGTATTGAGGGGACCAGAACTGAACACAGTACCAAAAGTGAGATCTAACTAAGGCCTTATATCTGTAAATCTCCTCTGCCCTCTGTCTATAGTATCCATGTCCTTCCAGTATTGAGGGGACCAGAACTGAACACAGTACCAAAAGTGAGGTCTAACTAAGGCCTTATATCTGTAAATCTCCTCTGCCCTCCGTCTATATTTTCCACGTCCATCCTGTATTGAGGGGACCAGAACTGAACACAGTACCAAAAGTGAGGTCTAACTAAGTCCTTATATCTGTAAATCTCCTCTGCCCTCTGTCTCTCGTATCCATGTCCTTCCTGTATTGAGGGGACCAGAACTGAACACAGTACCAAAAGTGAGGTCTAACTAAGGCCTTATATCTGTAAATCTCCTCTGCCCTCTGTCAATATTATCCACGTCCATCCTGTATTGAGCGGACCAGAACTGAACACAGTACCAAATGTGAGGTCTAACTAAGTCCTTATATCTGTAAATCTTCTCTGCCCTCTGTCTGTAGTATACACATCCTTCGTATATAGAGGGGACCAGAACTGAACACAGTACCAAAAGTGAGGTCTAACTAATGCCTTATATCTGTAAATCTCCTCTGCCCTCTGTCTATAGTATCCACATCCTTCCTGTATTGAGGGGACCAGAACTGAACACAGTACCAAAAGTGAGGTCTAACTAATGCCTTATATCTGTAAATCTCCTCTGCCCTCTGTCTATAGTATCCACGTCCTTCCTGTAGTGTGGCGACCAGAACTGAACACAGTACCAAAAGTGAGGTCTAACTAACTTCCTATATCTGTAAATCTTTTCGGCCCTCTGTCTATAATATCCACGTCCTTCCAGTATTGAGGGGACCAGAACTGAACACAGTACCAAAAGTGAGGTCTCACTAAGGCCTTATATCTGTAAATCTCCTCTGCCCTCTGTCTATAGTATCCACATCCTTCCTGTATTGAGGGACCAGAACTGAACACAGTACCAAAAGTGTGGTCTCACTAAGTCCTTATATCTGTAAATCTCCTCTGCCCTCTGTCTATAGTATCCACGTCCATCCTGTATTGAGGGGACCAGAATTGAACACAGGACCAAAAGTGAGGTCTAACTAAGTCCTTATATCTGTAAATCTCCTCTGCCCTCTGTCTATAGTATCCACGTCCATCCTGTATTGAGGGGACCAGAACTGAACACTGTACCAAAAGTGAGGTCTCACTAAGTCCTTATATCTGTATATCTCCTCTGCCCTCTGTCTATAGTATCCACGTCCTTCCAGTATTGAGGGGACCAGAACTGAACACAGTACCAAAAGTGAGGTCTAACTAAGGCATAATATCTGTAAATCTCCTCTGCCCTCTGTCTATAGTATCCACGTCCTTCCTGTATTGAGGGGACCAGAACTGAACACAGTACCGAATGTGAGGTCTAATTAAGGCCTTATATCTGTAAATCTCCTCTGCCGTCTGTCTATAGTATCCACGTCCTTCCTGTATTGAGGGACCAGAACTGAACACAGTACCAAAAGTGAGGTCTAACTAAGGCCTTATATCTGTAAATCTCCTCTGCCCTCTGTCTATAGTATCCATGTCCTTCCAGTATTGAGGGGACCAGAACTGAACACAGTACCAAAAGTGAGGTCTAACTAAGGCCTTATATCTGTAAATCTCCTCTGCCCTCCGTCTATATTATCCACGTCCATCCTGTATTGAGGGGACCCGAACTGAACACAGTACCAAAAGTGAGGTCTAACTAAGGCCTTATATCTGTAAATCTCCTCTGCCCTCTGTCTATAGTATCCATGTCCTTCCAGTATTGAGGGGACCAGAACTGAACACAGTACCAAAAGTGAGGTCTAACTAAGGCCTTATATCTGTAAATCTCCTCTGCCCTCTGTCTATATTATCCACGTCCATCCTGTATTGAGCGGACCAGAACTGAACACAGTACCAAAAGTGAGGTCTAACTAAGTCCTTATATCTGTAAATCTCGTCTGCCCTCTGTCTGTAGTATACACATCCTTCGTATATAGAGGGGACCAGAACCGAACACAGTACCAAAAGTCAGGTCTAACTAAGGTCTTATATCTGTAAATCTCCTCTGCCCTCTGTCTCTCATATCCATGTCCTTCCTGTATTGAGGGGACCAGAACTGAACACAGTACCAAAGGTGAGGTCTAACTAAGGCCTTATATCTGTAAATCTACTCTGCCCTCTGTCTATAGTATCCACGTCCTTCCAGTATTGAGGGGACCAGAACTGAAGACAGTACCAAAAGTGAGGTCTCACTAAGTCCTTATATCTGTAAATCTCCTCTGCCCTCTGTCTATAGTATCCACGTCCTTCCTGTATTGAGGGGACCAGAACTGAACACAGTACCAAAAGTGAGGTCTAACTAATGCCTTATATCTGTAAATCTCCTCTGCCCTCTGTCTATAGTATCCACATCCTTCCTGTATTGAGGGGACCAGAACTGAACACAGTACCAAAAGTGAGGTCTAACTAAGGCCTTATATCTGTAAATCTACTCTGCCCTCTGTCTATAGTATCCACGTCCTTCCTGTATTGAGGGGACCAGAACTGAACACAGTACCAAAAGTGAGGTCTAACTAATGCCTTATATCTGTAAATCTCCTCTGCCCTCTGTCTATAGTATCCACGTCCTTCCTGTAGTGTGGCGACCAGAACTGAACACAGTACCAAAAGTGAGGTCTAACTAAGTTCCTATATCTGTAAATCTCCTCTGCCCTCTGTCTATAATATCCACGTCCTTCCAGTATTGAGGGGACCAGAACTGAACACAGTACCAAAAGTGAGGTCTCACTAAGGCCTTATATCTGTAAATCTCCTCTGCCCTCTGTCTATAGTATCCACATCCTTCCTGTATTGAGGGACCAGAACTGAACACAGTACCAAAAGTGAGGTCTCACTAAGTCCTTATATCTGTAAATCTCCTCTGCCCTCTGTCTATAGTATCCACGTCCATCCTGTATTGAGGGGACCAGAATTGAACACAGGACCAAAAGTGAGGTCTAACTAAGTTCTTATATCTGTAATTCTCCTCTGCCCTCTGTCTATAGTATCCACGTCCTTCCTGTATTGAGTGGACCAGAACTGAACACAGTAGCAAAGGTGAGGTCCAACTAAGTCCTTATATCTGTAAATCTCCTCTATCTGTATATAGTATCCACGTCCATCCTGTATTGAGGGGACCAGAACTGAACACAATACCAAAAGTGATGTCTGACTAAGCCCTTATATCTGTAAATCTCCTCTGCCCTCTGTCTATAGTATCCACGTCCTTCCTGTATTGAGGGAACCAGAACTGAACACAGTACCAAAAGTGAGGTCTAACTAAGTCCTTATATCTGTAAATCTCCTCTGCCCTCTGTCTATAGTATCCACGTCCTTCCTGTATTGAGGGGACCAGAACTGAACACAATACCAAAAGTGAGATCTAAATAAGGCCTTATATCTGTAAATCTCCTCTGCCCTCTGTCTATAGTATCCATGTCCTTCCAGTATTGAGGGGACCAGAACTGAACACAGTACCAAAAGTGAGGTCTAACTAAGGCCTTATATCTGTAAATCTCCTCTGCCCTCTGTCTATAGTATCCACGTCCTTCCTGTATTGAGGGGACCAGAACTGAACACAGTACCAAAAGTGAGATCTAACTAAGGCCTTATATCTGTAAATCTCCTCTGCCCTCTGTCTATAGTATCCATGTCCTTCCAGTATTGAGGGGACCAGAACTGAACACAGTACCAAAAGTGAGGTCTAACTAAGGCCTTATATCTGTAAATCTCCTCTGCCCTCCGTCTATATTTTCCACGTCCATCCTGTATTGAGGGGACCAGAACTGAACACAGTACCAAAAGTGAGGTCTAACTAAGTCCTTATATCTGTAAATCTCCTCTGCCCTCTGTCAATATTATCCACGTCCATCCTGTATTGAGCGGACCAGAACTGAACACAGTACCAAATGTGAGGTCTAACTAAGTCCTTATATCTGTAAATCTTCTCTGCCCTCTGTCTGTAGTATACACATCCTTCGTATATAGAGGGGACCAGAACTGAACACAGTACCAAAAGTCAGGTCTAACTAAGGTCTTATATCTGTAAATCTCCTCTGCCCTCTGTCTCTCATATCCATGTCCTTCCTGTATTGAGGGGACCAGAACTGAACACAGTACCAAAAGTGAGGTCTAACTAAGGCCTTATATCTGTAAATCTCCTCTGCCCTCTGTCTATAGTATCCACGTCCTTCCTGTATTGAGGGGAACAGAACTGAACGCAGTACCAAAAGTGAGGTCTAACTAAGGCCTTATATCTGTAAATCTACTCTGCCCTCTGTCTGTAGTATCCACGTCCTTCCAGTATTGAGGGGACCAGAACTGAACACAGTACCAAAAGTGAGGTCTCACTAAGTCCTTATATCTGCAAATCTCCTCTGCCCTCTGTCTATAGTATCCACGTCCTTCCTGTAGTGTGGCGACCAGAACTGAACACAGTACCAAAAGTGAGGTCTAACTAAGTTCCTATATCTGTAAATCTCCTCTGCCCTCTGTCTATAGTATCCACGTCCTTCCTGTAGTGTGGCGACCAGAACTGAACACAGTACCAAAAGTGAGGTCTAACTAAGTTCCTATATCTGTAAATCTCCTCTGCCCTCTGTCTATAATATCCACGTACTTCCAGTATTGAGGGGACCAGAACTGAACACAGTACCAAAAGTGAGGTCTCACTAAGTCCTTATATCTGTAAATCTCCTCTGCCCTCTGTCTATAGTATCCACGTCCTTCCTGTATTGAGGGGACCAGAACTGAACACAGTACCAAAAGTGAGGTCTAACT
Organism: Hemitrygon akajei; assembly: GCF_048418815.1. NCBI lineage: Eukaryota > Metazoa > Chordata > Chondrichthyes > Myliobatiformes > Dasyatidae > Hemitrygon > Hemitrygon akajei. The sequence continues at coordinate 62,009,830 of NC_133149.1, forward strand.
AAGTCCTTATATCTGTAAATCTCCTCTGCCCTCTGTCTGTAGTATCCACGTCCATCCTGTATTGAGGGGACCAGAATTGAACACAGGACCAAAAGTGAGGTCTAACTAAGTTCTTATATCTGTAATTCTCCTCTGCCCTCTGTCTATAGTATCCACGTCCTTCCTGTATTGAGGGGACCAGAACTGAACACAGTACCAAAAGTGAGGTCTAACTAATGCCTTATATCTGTAAATCTCCTCTGCCCTCTGTCTATAGTATCCACGTCCTTCCTGTAGTGTGGCGACCAGAACTGAACACAGTACCAAAAGTGAGGTCTAACTAAGTTCCTATATCTGTAAATCTTTTCGGCCCTCTGTCTATAATATCCACGTCCTTCCAGTATTGAGGGGACCAGAACTGAACACAGTACCAAAAGTGAGGTCTCACTAAGGCCTTATATCTGTAAATCTCCTCTGCCCTCTGTCTATAGTATCCACATCCTTCCTGTATTGAGGGACCAGAACTGAACACAGTACCAAAAGTGAGGTCTCACTAAGTCCTTATATCTGTAAATCTCCTCTGCCCTCTGTCTATAGTATCCACGTCCATCCTGTATTGAGGGGACCAGAATTGAACACAGGACCAAAAGTGAGGTCTAACTAAGTCCTTATATCTGTAAATCTCCTCTGCCCTCTGTCTATAGTATCCACGTCCATCCTGTATTGAGGGGACCAGAACTGAACACTGTACCAAAAGTGAGGTCTCACTAAGTCCTTATATCTGTATATCTCCTCTGCCCTCTGTCTATAGTATCCACGTCCTTCCAGTATTGAGGGGACCAGAACTGAACACAGTACCAAAAGTGAGGTCTAACTAAGGCATAATATCTGTAAATCTCCTCTGCCCTCTGTCTATAGTATCCACGTCCTTCCTGTATTGAGGGGACCAGAACTGAACACAGTACCGAATGTGAGGTCTAATTAAGGCCTTATATCTGTAAATCTCCTCTGCCGTCTGTCTATAGTATCCACGTCCTTCCTGTATTGAGGGACCAGAACTGAACACAGTACCAAAAGTGAGGTCTAACTAAGGCCTTATATCTGTAAATCTCCTCTGCCCTCTGTCTATAGTATCCATGTCCTTCCAGTATTGAGGGGACCAGAACTGAACACAGTACCAAAAGTGAGGTCTAACTAAGGCCTTATATCTGTAAATCTCCTCTGCCCTCCGTCTATATTATCCACGTCCATCCTGTATTGAGGGGACCCGAACTGAACACAGTACCAAAAGTGAGGTCTAACTAAGTCCTTATATCTGTAAATCTCCTCTGCCCTCTGTCTCTCGTATCCATCTCCTTCCTGTATTGAGGGGACCAGAACTGAACACAGTACCAAAAGTGAGGTCTAACTAAGGCCTTATATCTGTAAATCTCCTCTGCCCTCTGTCTGTAGTATACACATCCTTCGTATATAGAGGGGACCAGAACCGAACACAGTACCAAAAGTCAGGTCTAACTAAGGTCTTATATCTGTAAATCTCCTCTGCCCTCTGTCTATAGTATCCACGTCCTTCCAGTATTGAGGGGACCAGAACTGAAGACAGTACCAAAAGTGAGGTCTCACTAAGTCCTTATATCTGTAAATCTCCTCTGCCCTCTGTCTATAGTATCCACGTCCTTCCTGTATTGAGGGGACCAGAACTGAACACAGTACCAAAAGTGAGGTCTAACTAATGCCTTATATCTGTAAATCTCCTCTGCCCTCTGTCTATAGTATCCACATCCTTCCTGTATTGAGGGGACCAGAACTGAACACAGTACCAAAAGTGAGGTCTAACTAAGGCCTTATATCTGTAAATCTACTCTGCCCTCTGTCTATAGTATCCACGTCCTTCCTGTATTGAGGGGACCAGAACTGAACACAGTACCAAAAGTGAGGTCTAACTAATGCCTTATATCTGTAAATCTCCTCTGCCCTCTGTCTATAGTATCCACATCCTTCCTGTATTGAGGGGACCAGAACTGAACACAGTACCAAAAGTGAGGTCTAACTAATGCCTTATATCTGTAAATCTCCTCTGCCCTCTGTCTATAGTATCCACGTCCTTCCTGTAGTGTGGCGACCAGAACTGAACACAGTACCAAAAGTGAGGTCTAACTAAGTTCCTATGTCTGTAAATCTCCTCTGCCCTCTGTCTATAATATCCACGTCCTTCCAGTATTGAGGGGACCAGAACTGAACACAGTACCAAAAGTGAGGTCTCACTAAGGCCTTATATCTGTAAATCTCCTCTGCCCTCTGTCTATAGTATCCACATCCTTCCTGTATTGAGGGACCAGAACTGAACACAGTACCAAAAGTGAGGTCTCACTAAGTCCTTATATCTGTAAATCTCCTCTGCCCTCTGTCTATAGTATCCACGTCCATCCTGTATTGAGGGGACCAGAATTGAACACAGGACCAAAAGTGAGGTCTAACTAAGTTCTTATATCTGTAATTCTCCTCTGCCCTCTGTCTATAGTATCCACGTCCTTCCTGTATTGAGTGGACCAGAACTGAACACAGTAGCAAAGGTGAGGTCCAACTAAGTCCTTATATCTGTAAATCTCCTCTATCTGTATATAGTATCCACGTCCATCCTGTATTGAGGGGACCAGAACTGAACACAATACCAAAAGTGATGTCTGACTAAGCCCTTATATCTGTAAATCTCCTCTGCCCTCTGTCTATAGTATCCACGTCCTTCCTGTATTGAGGGAACCAGAACTGAACACAGTACCAAAAGTGAGGTCTAACTAAGTCCTTATATCTGTAAATCTCCTCTGCCCTCTGTCTATAGTATCCACGTCCTTCCTGTATTGAGGGGACCAGAACTGAACACAATACCAAAAGTGAGATCTAAATAAGGCCTTATATCTGTAAATCTCCTCTGCCCTCTGTCTATAGTATCCATGTCCTTCCAGTATTGAGGGGACCAGAACTGAACACAGTACCAAAAGTGAGGTCTAACTAAGGCCTTATATCTGTAAATCTCCTCTGCCCTCTGTCTATAGTATCCACGTCCTTCCTGTATTGAGGGGACCAGAACTGAACACAGTACCAAAAGTGAGATCTAACTAAGGCCTTATATCTGTAAATCTCCTCTGCCCTCTGTCTATAGTATCCATGTCCTTCCAGTATTGAGGGGACCAGAACTGAACACAGTACCAAAAGTGAGGTCTAACTAAGGCCTTATATCTGTAAATCTCCTCTGCCCTCCGTCTATATTTTCCACGTCCATCCTGTATTGAGGGGACCAGAACTGAACACAGTACCAAAAGTGAGGTCTAACTAAGTCCTTATATCTGTAAATCTCCTCTGCCCTCTGTCTCTCGTATCCATGTCCTTCCTGTATTGAGGGGACCAGAACTGAACACAGTACCAAAAGTGAGGTCTAACTAAGGCCTTATATCTGTAAATCTCCTCTGCCCTCTGTCAATATTATCCACGTCCATCCTGTATTGAGCGGACCAGAACTGAACACAGTACCAAATGTGAGGTCTAACTAAGTCCTTATATCTGTAAATCTTCTCTGCCCTCTGTCTGTAGTATACACATCCTTCGTATATAGAGGGGACCAGAACTGAACACAGTACCAAAAGTCAGGTCTAACTAAGGTCTTATATCTGTAAATCTCCTCTGCCCTCTGTCTCTCATATCCATGTCCTTCCTGTATTGAGGGGACCAGAACTGAACACAGTACCAAAAGTGAGGTCTAACTAAGGCCTTATATCTGTAAATCTCCTCTGCCCTCTGTCTATAGTATCCACGTCCTTCCTGTATTGAGGGGAACAGAACTGAACGCAGTACCAAAAGTGAGGTCTAACTAAGGCCTTATATCTGTAAATCTACTCTGCCCTCTGTCTGTAGTATCCACGTCCTTCCAGTATTGAGGGGACCAGAACTGAACACAGTACCAAAAGTGAGGTCTCACTAAGTCCTTATATCTGCAAATCTCCTCTGCCCTCTGTCTATAGTATCCACGTCCTTCCTGTAGTGTGGCGACCAGAACTGAACACAGTACCAAAAGTGAGGTCTAACTAAGTTCCTATATCTGTAAATCTCCTCTGCCCTCTGTCTATAGTATCCACGTCCTTCCTGTAGTGTGGCGACCAGAACTGAACACAGTACCAAAAGTGAGGTCTAACTAAGTTCCTATATCTGTAAATCTCCTCTGCCCTCTGTCTATAATATCCACGTACTTCCAGTATTGAGGGGACCAGAACTGAACACAGTACCAAAAGTGAGGTCTCACTAAGTCCTTATATCTGTAAATCTCCTCTGCCCTCTGTCTATAGTATCCACGTCCTTCCTGTATTGAGGGGACCAGAACTGAACACAGTACCAAAAGTGAGGTCTAACTAAGTCCTTATATCTGTAAATCTCCTCTGCCCTCTGTCTGTAGTATCCACGTCCATCCTGTATTGAGGGGACCAGAATTGAACACAGGACCAAAAGTGAGGTCTAACTAAGTTCTTATATCTGTAATTCTCCTCTGCCCTCTGTCTATAGTATCCACGTCCTTCCTGTATTGACTGGACCAGAACTGAACACAGTAGCAAAGGTGAGGTCCAACTAAGTCCTTATATCTGTAAATCTCCTCTATCTGTATATAGTATCCACGTCCATCCTGTATTGAGGGGACCAGAACTGAACACAATACCAAAAGTGATGTCTGACTAAGCCCTTATATCTGTAAATCTCCTCTGCCCTCTGTCTATAGTATCCACGTCCTTACTGTATTGAGGGGACCAGAACTGAACACAGTACCAAAAGTGAGATCTAACTAAGGCCTTATATCTGTAAATCTCCTCTGCCCTCTGTCTATAGTATCCACGTCATTCCTGTATTGAGGGGACCAGAACTGAACACAGTACCAAAATTGAGGTCCAACTAAGTCCTTATATCTGTAAATCTCCTCTGCCCTCTGTCTATAGTATCCATGTCCTTCCAGTATTGAGGGGACCAGAACTGAACACAGTACCAAAAGTGAGGTCTAACTAAGGCCTTATATCTGTAAATCTCCTCTGCCCTCTGTCTATATTATCCACGTCCATCCTGTATTGAGGGGACCAGAACTGAACACAGTACCAAAAGTGAGGTCTAACTAAGTCCTTATATCTGTAAATCTTCTCTGCCCTCTGTCTATATTATCCACGTCCTTCCTGTATTGAGGTGACCAGAACTGAAAACAGTACCAAAAGTCAGGTCCAACTAAGGTCTTATATCTGTAAATCTCCTCTGGCCTCTGTCTCTCGTATCCATGTCCTACCTGTATTGAGGGGACCAGAACTGAACACAGTACCAAAAGTGAGGTCTAACTAAGGCCTTATATCTGTAAATCTACTCTGCCCTCTGTCTATAGTATCCACGTCCTTCCAGTTTTGAGGGGACCAGAACTGAACACTGTACCAAAAGTGAGGTCTCACTAAGTCCTTATATCTGTAAATCTCCTCTGCCCTCTGTCTATAGTATCCACGTCCATCCTGTATTGAGGGGACCAGAACTGAACACTGTACCAAAAGTGAGGTCTCACTAAGTCCTTATATCTGTAAATCTCCTCTGCCCTCTGTCTATATTATCCATCTCCTTCCTGTATTGAGGGACCAGAACTGAACACAGTACCAAAAGTGAGGTCTAACCAAGGCCTTATATTTGTATATCTCCTCTGCCCTCTGTCTATATTATCCATGTCCTTCCAGTATTGAGGTGACGAGAACTGAACCCAGTACCAAAAGTGAGGTCTAACTACGGCCTTATATCTGTATATCTCCTCTGCCCTCTGTCTATAGTATCCACGTCCTTCCAGTATTGAGGGGACCAGAACTGAACACAGTACCAAAAGTGAGGTCTAACTAAGGCATAATATCTGTAAATCTCCTCTGCCCTCTGTCTATAGTATCCACGTCATTCCTGTATTGAGGGGACCAGAACTGAACACAGTACCAAAATTGAGGTCCAACTAAGTCCTTATATCTGTAAATCTCCTCTGCCCTCTGTCTATAGTATCCATGTCCTTCCAGTATTGAGGGGACCAGAACTGAACACAGTACCAAAAGTGAGGTCTAACTAAGGCCTTATATCTGTAAATCTCCTCTGCCCTCTGTCTATATTATCCACGTCCATCCTGTATTGAGGGGACCAGAACTGAACACAGTACCAAAAGTGAGGTCTAACTAAGTCCTTATATCTGTAAATCTTCTCTGCCCTCTGTCTGTAGTATTCACGTCCTTCGTATATAGAGGGGACCAGAACTGAACACAGTACCAAAAGTCAGGTCTAACTAAGGTCTTATATCTGTAAATCTCCTCTGGCCTCTGTCTCTCGTATCCATGTCCTTCCTGTATTGAGGGGACCAGAACTGAACACAGTACCAAAAGTGAGGTCTAACTAAGGCCTTATATCTGTAAATCTACTCTGCCCTCTGTCTATAGTATCCACGTCCTTCCAGTATTGAGGGGACCATAACTGAACACTGTACCAAAAGTGAGGTCTCACTAAGTCCTTATATCTGTAAATCTCCTCTGCCCTCTGTCTATAGTATCCACGTCCATCCTGTATTGAGGGGACCAGAACTGAACACTGTACCAAAAGTGAGGTCTCACTAAGTCCTTATATCTGTAAATCTCCTCTGCCCTCTGTCTATATTATCCATGTCCTTCCAGTATTGAGGTGACGAGAACTGAACCCAGTACCAAAAGTGAGGTCTAACTACGGCCTTATATCTGTAAATCTCCTCTGCCGTCTGTCTATAGTATCCACGTCCTTCCTGTATTGAGGGACCAGAACTGAACACAGTACCAAAAGTGAGGTCTAACTAAGGCCTTATATCTGTAAATCTCCTCTGCCCTCTGTCTATAGTATCCATGTCCTTCCAGTATTGAGGGGACCAGAACTGAACACAGTACCAAAAGTGAGGTCTAACTAAGGCCTTATATCTGTAAATCTCCTCTGCCCTCCGTCGATATTATCCACGTCCATCCTGTATTGAGGGGACCAGAACTGAACACAGTACCAAAAGTGAGGTCTAACTAAGTCCTTATATCTGTAAATCTCCTCTGCCCTCTGTCTCTCGTATCCATGTCCTTCCTGTATTGAGGGGACCAGAACTGAACACAGTACCAAAAGTGAGGTCTAACTAAGGCCTTATATCTGTAAATCTCCTCTGCCCTCTGTCTATATTATCCACGTCCATCCTGTATTGAGCGGACCAGAACTGAACACAGTACCAAAAGTGAGGTCTAACTAAGTCCTTATATCTGTAAATCTCGTCTGCCCTCTGTCTGTAGTATACACATCCTTCGTATATAGAGGGGACCAGAACTGAACACAGTACCAAAAGTCAGGTCTAACTAAGGTCTTATATCTGTAAATCTCCTCTGCCCTCTGTCTCTCATATCCATGTCCTTCCTGTATTGAGGGGACCAGAACTGAACACAGTACCAAAAGTGAGGTCTCACTAAGTCCTTATATCTGTAAATCTCCTCTGCCCTCTGTCTATAGTATCCACATCCTTCCTGTATTGAGGGGACCAGAACTGAACACAGTACCAAAAGTGAGGTCTAACTAATGCCTTATATCTGTAAATCTCCTCTGCCCTCTGTCTATAGTATCCACGTCCTTCCTGTAGTGTGGCGACCAGAACTGAACACAGTACCAAAAGTGAGGTCTAACTAAGTTCCTATATCTGTAAATCTTTTCTGCCCTCTGTCTATAATATCCACGTCCTTCCAGTATTGAGGGGACCAGAACTGAACACAGTACCAAAAGTGAGGTCTCACTAAGGCCTTATATCTGTAAATTTCCTCTGCCCTCTGTCTATAGTATCCACATCCTTCCTGTATTGAGGGACCAGAACTGAACACAGTACCAAAAGTGAGGTCTCACTAAGTCCTCATATCTGTAAATCTCCTCTGCCCTCTGTCTATAGTATCCACGTCCATCCTGTATTGAGGGGACCAGAATTGAACACAGGACCAAAAGTGAGGTCTAACTAAGTCCTTATATCTGTAAATCTCCTCTGCCCTCTGTCTATAGTATCCACGTCCATCCTGTATTGAGGGGACCAGAACTGAACACTGTACCAAAAGTGAGGTCTCACTAAGTCCTTATAGCTGTAAATCTCCTCTGCCCTCTGTCTATATTATCCATGTCCTTCCAGTATTGAGGTGACGAGAACTGAACCCAGTACCAAAAGTGAGGTCTAACTACGGCCTTATATCTGTATATCTCCTCTGCCCTCTGTCTATAGTATCCACGTCCTTCCTGTATTGAGGGACCAGAACTGAACACAGTACCAAAAGTGAGGTCTAACTAAGGCCTTATATCTGTAAATCTCCTCTGCCCTCTGTCTATAGTATCCATGTCCTTCCAGTATTGAGGGGACCAGAACTGAACACAGTACCAAAAGTGAGGTCTAACTAAGGCCTTATATCTGTAAATCTCCTCTGCCCTCCGTCTATATTATCCACGTCCATCCTGTATTGAGGGGACCAGAACTGAACACAGTACCAAAAGTGAGGTCTAACTAAGTCCTTATATCTGTAAATCTCCTCTGCCCTCTGTCTCTCGTATCCATGTCCTTCCTGTATTGAGGGAACCAGAACTGAACACAGTACCAAAAGTGAGGTCTAACTAAGGCCTTATATCTGTAAATCTCCTCTGCCCTCTGTCTATATTATCCACGTCCATCCTGTATTGAGCGGACCAGAACTGAACACAGTACCAAAAGTGAGGTCTAACTAAGTCCTTATATCTGTAAATCTCGTCTGCCCTCTGTCTGTAGTATACACATCCTTCGTATATAGAGGGGACCAGAACTGAACACTGTACCAAAAGTCAGGTCTAACTAAGGTCTTATATCTGTAAATCTCCTCTGCCCTCTGTCTCTCATATCCATGTCCTTCCTGTATTGAGGGGACCAGAACTGAACACAGTACCAAAAGTGAGGTCTAACTAAGGCCTTATATCTGTAAATCTACTCTGCCCTCTGTCTATAGTATCCACGTCCTTCCAGTATTGAGGGGACCAGAACTGAAGACAGTACCAAAAGTGAGGTCTCACTAAGTCCTTATATCTGTAAATCTCCTCTGCCCTCTGTCTATAGTATCCACGTCCTTCCTGTATTGAGGGGACCAGAACTGAACACAGTACCAAAAGTGAGGTCTAACTAATGCCTTATATCTGTAAATCTCCTCTGCCCTCTGTCTATAGTATCCACATCCTTCCTGTATTGAGGGGACCAGAACTGAACACAGTACCAAAAGTGAGGTCTAACTAATGCCTTATATCTGTAAATCTCCTCTGCCCTCTGTCTATAGTATCCACGTCCTTCCTGTAGTGTGGTGACCAGAACTGAACACAGTACCAAAAGTGAGGTCTAACTAAGTTCCTATATCTGTAAATCTCCTCTGCCCTCTGTCTATAATATCCACGTCCTTCCAGTATTGAGGGGACCAGAACTGAACACAGTACCAAAAGTGAGGTCTCACTAAGGCCTTATATCTGTAAATCTCCTCTGCCCTCTGTCTATAGTATCCACATCCTTCCTGTATTGAGGGACCAGAACTGAACACAGTACCAAAAGTGAGGTCTCACTAAGTCCTTATATCTGTAAATCTCCTCTGCCCTATGTCTATAGTATCCACGTCCATCCTGTATTGAGGGGACCAGAATTGAACACAGGACCAAAAGTGAGGTCTAACTAAGTTCTTATATCTGTAATTCTCCTCTGCCCTCTGTCTATAGTATCCACGTCCTTCCTGTATTGACTGGACCAGAACTGAACACAGTAGCAAAGGTGAGGTCCAACTAAGTCCTTATATCTGTAAATCTCCTCTATCTGTATATAGTATCCACGTCCATCCTGTATTGAGGGGACCAGAACTGAACACAATACCAAAAGTGATGTCTGACTAAGCCCTTATATCTGTAAATCTCCTCTGCCCTCTGTCTATAGTATCCACGTCCTTACTGTATTGAGGGGACCAGAACTGAACACAGTACCAAAAGTGAGATCTAACTAAGGCCTTATATCTGTAAATCTCCTCTGCCCTCTGTCTATAGTATCCACGTCATTCCTGTATTGAGGGGACCAGAACTGAACACAGTACCAAAATTGAGGTCCAACTAAGTCCTTATATCTGTAAATCTCCTCTGCCCTCTGTCTATAGTATCCATGTCCTTCCAGTATTGAGGGGACCAGAACTGAACACAGTACCAAAAGTGAGGTCTAACTAAGGCCTTATATCTGTAAATCTCCTCTGCCCTCTGTCTATATTATCCACGTCCATCCTGTATTGAGGGGACCAGAACTGAACACAGTACCAAAAGTGAGGTCTAACTAAGTCCTTATATCTGTAAATCTTCTCTGCCCTCTGTCTATATTATCCACGTCCTTCCTGTATTGAGGTGACCAGAACTGAAAACAGTACCAAAAGTCAGGTCCAACTAAGGTCTTATATCTGTAAATCTCCTCTGGCCTCTGTCTCTCGTATCCATGTCCTACCTGTATTGAGGGGACCAGAACTGAACACAGTACCAAAAGTGAGGTCTAACTAAGGCCTTATATCTGTAAATCTACTCTGCCCTCTGTCTATAGTATCCACGTCCTTCCAGTTTTGAGGGGACCAGAACTGAACACTGTACCAAAAGTGAGGTCTCACTAAGTCCTTATATCTGTAAATCTCCTCTGCCCTCTGTCTATAGTATCCACGTCCATCCTGTATTGAGGGGACCAGAACTGAACACTGTACCAAAAGTGAGGTCTCACTAAGTCCTTATATCTGTAAATCTCCTCTGCCCTCTGTCTATATTATCCATCTCCTTCCTGTATTGAGGGACCAGAACTGAACACAGTACCAAAAGTGAGGTCTAACTAAGGCCTTATATTTGTATATCTCCTCTGCCCTCTGTCTATATTATCCATGTCCTTCCAGTATTGAGGTGACGAGAACTGAACCCAGTACCAAAAGTGAGGTCTAACTACGGCCTTATATCTGTATATCTCCTCTGCCCTCTGTCTATAGTATCCACGTCCTTCCAGTATTGAGGGGACCAGAACTGAACACAGTACCAAAAGTGAGGTCTAACTAAGGCATAATATCTGTAAATCTCCTCTGCCCTCTGTCTATAGTATCCACGTCATTCCTGTATTGAGGGGACCAGAACTGAACACAGTACCAAAATTGAGGTCCAACTAAGTCCTTATATCTGTAAATCTCCTCTGCCCTCTGTCTATAGTATCCATGTCCTTCCAGTATTGAGGGGACCAGAACTGAACACAGTACCAAAAGTGAGGTCTAACTAAGGCCTTATATCTGTAAATCTCCTCTGCCCTCTGTCTATATTATCCACGTCCATCCTGTATTGAGGGGACCAGAACTGAACACAGTACCAAAAGTGAGGTCTAACTAAGTCCTTATATCTGTAAATCTTCTCTGCCCTCTGTCTGTAGTATTCACGTCCTTCGTATATAGAGGGGACCAGAACTGAACACAGTACCAAAAGTCAGGTCTAACTAAGGTCTTATATCTGTAAATCTCCTCTGGCCTCTGTCTCTCGTATCCATGTCCTTCCTGTATTGAGGGGACCAGAACTGAACACAGTACCAAAAGTGAGGTCTAACTAAGGCCTTATATCTGTAAATCTACTCTGCCCTCTGTCTATAGTATCCACGTCCTTCCAGTATTGAGGGGACCATAACTGAACACTGTACCAAAAGTGAGGTCTCACTAAGTCCTTATATCTGTAAATCTCCTCTGCCCTCTGTCTATAGTATCCACGTCCATCCTGTATTGAGGGGACCAGAACTGAACACTGTACCAAAAGTGAGGTCTCACTAAGTCCTTATATCTGTAAATCTCCTCTGCCCTCTGTCTATATTATCCATGTCCTTCCAGTATTGAGGTGACGAGAACTGAACCCAGTACCAAAAGTGAGGTCTAACTACGGCCTTATATCTGTAAATCTCCTCTGCCGTCTGTCTATAGTATCCACGTCCTTCCTGTATTGAGGGACCAGAACTGAACACAGTACCAAAAGTGAGGTCTAACTAAGGCCTTATATCTGTAAATCTCCTCTGCCCTCTGTCTATAGTATCCATGTCCTTCCAGTATTGAGGGGACCAGAACTGAACACAGTACCAAAAGTGAGGTCTAACTAAGGCCTTATATCTGTAAATCTCCTCTGCCCTCCGTCGATATTATCCACGTCCATCCTGTATTGAGGGGACCAGAACTGAACACAGTACCAAAAGTGAGGTCTAACTAAGTCCTTATATCTGTAAATCTCCTCTGCCCTCTGTCTCTCGTATCCATGTCCTTCCTGTATTGAGGGGACCAGAACTGAACACAGTACCAAAAGTGAGGTCTAACTAAGGCCTTATATCTGTAAATCTCCTCTGCCCTCTGTCTATATTATCCACGTCCATCCTGTATTGAGCGGACCAGAACTGAACACAGTACCAAAAGTGAGGTCTAACTAAGTCCTTATATCTGTAAATCTCGTCTGCCCTCTGTCTGTAGTATACACATCCTTCGTATATAGAGGGGACCAGAACTGAACACAGTACCAAAAGTCAGGTCTAACTAAGGTCTTATATCTGTAAATCTCCTCTGCCCTCTGTCTCTCATATCCATGTCCTTCCTGTATTGAGGGGACCAGAACTGAACACAGTACCAAAAGTGAGGTCTCACTAAGTCCTTATATCTGTAAATCTCCTCTGCCCTCTGTCTATAGTATCCACATCCTTCCTGTATTGAGGGGACCAGAACTGAACACAGTACCAAAAGTGAGGTCTAACTAATGCCTTATATCTGTAAATCTCCTCTGCCCTCTGTCTATAGTATCCACGTCCTTCCTGTAGTGTGGCGACCAGAACTGAACACAGTACCAAAAGTGAGGTCTAACTAAGTTCCTATATCTGTAAATCTTTTCTGCCCTCTGTCTATAATATCCACGTCCTTCCAGTATTGAGGGGACCAGAACTGAACACAGTACCAAAAGTGAGGTCTCACTAAGGCCTTATATCTGTAAATTTCCTCTGCCCTCTGTCTATAGTATCCACATCCTTCCTGTATTGAGGGACCAGAACTGAACACAGTACCAAAAGTGAGGTCTCACTAAGTCCTCATATCTGTAAATCTCCTCTGCCCTCTGTCTATAGTATCCACGTCCATCCTGTATTGAGGGGACCAGAATTGAACACAGGACCAAAAGTGAGGTCTAACTAAGTCCTTATATCTGTAAATCTCCTCTGCCCTCTGTCTATAGTATCCACGTCCATCCTGTATTGAGGGGACCAGAACTGAACACTGTACCAAAAGTGAGGTCTCACTAAGTCCTTATAGCTGTAAATCTCCTCTGCCCTCTGTCTATATTATCCATGTCCTTCCAGTATTGAGGTGACGAGAACTGAACCCAGTACCAAAAGTGAGGTCTAACTACGGCCTTATATCTGTATATCTCCTCTGCCCTCTGTCTATAGTATCCACGTCCTTCCTGTATTGAGGGACCAGAACTGAACACAGTACCAAAAGTGAGGTCTAACTAAGGCCTTATATCTGTAAATCTCCTCTGCCCTCTGTCTATAGTATCCATGTCCTTCCAGTATTGAGGGGACCAGAACTGAACACAGTACCAAAAGTGAGGTCTAACTAAGGCCTTATATCTGTAAATCTCCTCTGCCCTCCGTCTATATTATCCACGTCCATCCTGTATTGAGGGGACCAGAACTGAACACAGTACCAAAAGTGAGGTCTAACTAAGTCCTTATATCTGTAAATCTCCTCTGCCCTCTGTCTCTCGTATCCATGTCCTTCCTGTATTGAGGGAACCAGAACTGAACACAGTACCAAAAGTGAGGTCTAACTAAGGCCTTATATCTGTAAATCTCCTCTGCCCTCTGTCTATATTATCCACGTCCATCCTGTATTGAGCGGACCAGAACTGAACACAGTACCAAAAGTGAGGTCTAACTAAGTCCTTATATCTGTAAATCTCGTCTGCCCTCTGTCTGTAGTATACACATCCTTCGTATATAGAGGGGACCAGAACTGAACACTGTACCAAAAGTCAGGTCTAACTAAGGTCTTATATCTGTAAATCTCCTCTGCCCTCTGTCTCTCATATCCATGTCCTTCCTGTATTGAGGGGACCAGAACTGAACACAGTACCAAAAGTGAGGTCTAACTAAGGCCTTATATCTGTAAATCTACTCTGCCCTCTGTCTATAGTATCCACGTCCTTCCAGTATTGAGGGGACCAGAACTGAAGACAGTACCAAAAGTGAGGTCTCACTAAGTCCTTATATCTGTAAATCTCCTCTGCCCTCTGTCTATAGTATCCACGTCCTTCCTGTATTGAGGGGACCAGAACTGAACACAGTACCAAAAGTGAGGTCTAACTAATGCCTTATATCTGTAAATCTCCTCTGCCCTCTGTCTATAGTATCCACATCCTTCCTGTATTGAGGGACCAGAACTGAACACAGTACCAAAAGTGAGGTCTCACTAAGTCCTTATATCTGTAAATCTCCTCTGCCCTCTGTCTATAGTATCCACGTCCATCCTGTATTGAGGGGACCAGAATTGAACACAGGACCAAAAGTGAGGTCTAACTAAGTTCTTATATCTGTAATTCTCCTCTGCCCTCTGTCTATAGTATCCACGTCCTTCCTGTATTGAGTGGACCAGAACTGAACACAGTAGCAAAGGTGAGGTCCAACTAAGTCCTTATATCTGTAAATCTCCTCTATCTGTATATAGTATCCACGTCCATCCTGTATTGAGGGGACCAGAACTGAACACAATACCAAAAGTGATGTCTGACTAAGCCCTTATATCTGTAAATCTCCTCTGCCCTCTGTCTATAGTATCCACGTCCTTCCTGTATTGAGGGAACCAGAACTGAACACAGTACCAAAAGTGAGGTCTAACTAAGTCCTTATATCTGTAAATCTCCTCTGCCCTCTGTCTATAGTATCCACGTCCTTCCTGTATTGAGGGAACCAGAACTGAACACAGTACCAAAAGTGAGGTCTAACTAAGTCCTTATATCTGTAAATCTCGTCTGCCCTCTGTCTATAGTATCCACGTCCATCCTGTATTGAGGGGACCAGAATTGAACACAGGACCAAAAGTGAGGTCTAACTAAGTCCTTATATCTGTAAATCTCCTCTGCCCTCTGTCTATAGTATCCACGTCCTTCCTGTATTGAGGGGACCAGAACTGAACACAGTACCAAAAGTGAGATCTAACTAAGGCCTTATATCTGTAAATCTCCTCTGCCCTCTGTCTATAGTATCCATGTCCTTCCAGTATTGAGGGGACCAGAACTGAACACAGTACCAAAAGTGAGGTCTAACTAAGTCCTTATATCTGTAAATCTCCTCTGCCCTCTGTCTGTAGTATACACATCCTTAGTATATAGAGGGGACCAGAACTGAACACAGTACCAAAAGTCACGTCTAACTAAGGTCTTATATCTGTAAATCTCCTCTGCCCTCTGTCTCTCATATCCATGTCCTTCCTGTATTGAGGGGACCAGAACTGAACACAGTACCAAAAGTGAGGTCTCACTAAGTCCTTATATCTGTAAATCTACTCTGCCCTCTGTCTATAGTATCCACGTCCTTCCTGTATTGAGGGGACCAGAACTGAACACAGTACCAAAAGTAAGGTCTAACTAATGCCTTATATCTGTAAATCTCCTCTGCCCTCTGTCTATAGTATCCACATCCTTCCTGTATTGAGGGGACCAGAACTGAACACAGTACCAAAAGTGAGGTCTAACTAATGCCTTATATCTGTAAATCTCCTCTGCCCTCTTTCTATAGTATCCACGTCCTTCCTGTAGTGTGGCGACCAGAACTGAACACAGTCCCAAAAGTGAGGTCTAACTAAGTTCCTATATCTGTAAATCTTTTCTGCCCTCTGTCTATAATATCCACGTCCTTCCAGTATTGAGGGGACCAGAACTGAACACAGTACCAAAAGTGAGGTCTCACTAAGGCCTTATATCTGTAAATTTCCTCTGCCCTCTGTCTATAGTATCCACATCCTTCCTGTATTGAGGGAACAGAACTGAACACAGTACCAAAAGTGAGGTCTCACTAAGTCCTTATATCTGTAAATCTCCTCTGCCCTCTGTCTATAGTATCCACGTCCATCCTGTATTGAGGGGACCAGAATTGAACACAGGACCAAAAGTGAGGTCTAACTAAGTCCTTATATCTGTAAATCTCCTCTGCCCTCTGTCTATAGTATCCACGTCCATCCTGTATTGAGGGGACCAGAACTGAACACTGTACCAAAAGTGAGGTCTCACTAAGTCCTTATAGCTGTAAATCTCCTCTGCCCTCTGTCTATATTATCCATGTCCTTCCAGTATTGAGGTGACGAGAACTGAACCCAGTACCAAAAGTGAGGTCTAACTAAGGCCTTATATCTGTAAATCTCCTCTGCCCTCTGTCTATAGTATCCATGTCCTTCCAGTATTGAGGGGACCAGAACTGAACACAGTACCAAAAGTGAGGTCTAACTAAGGCCTTATATCTGTAAATCTCCTCTGCCCTCCGTCTATATTATCCACGTCCATCCTGTATTGAGGGGACCAGAACTGAACACAGTACCAAAAGTGAGGTCTAACTAAGTCCTTATATCTGTAAATCTCCTCTGCCCTCTGTCTCTCGTATCCATGTCCTTCCTGTATTGAGGGGACCAGAACTGAACACAGTACCAAAAGTGAGGTCTAACTAAGGCCTTATATCTGTAAATCTCCTCTGCCCTCTGTCTATATTATCCACGTCCATCCTGTATTGAGCGGACCAGAACTGAACACAGTACCAAAAGTGAGGTCTAACTAAGTCCTTATATCTGTAAATCTCGTCTGCCCTCTGTCTGTAGTATACACATCCTTCGTATATAGAGGGGACCAGAACTGAACACTGTACCAAAAGTCAGGTCTAACTAAGGTCTTATATCTGTAAATCTCCTCTGCCCTCTGTCTCTCATATCCATGTCCTTCCTGTATTGAGGGGACCAGAACTGAACACAGTACCAAAAGTGAGGTCTAACTAAGGCCTTATATCTGTAAATCTACTCTGCCCTCTGTCTATAGTATCCACGTCCATCCTGTATTGAGGGGACCAGAACTGAACACTGTACCAAAAGTGAGGTCTCACTAAGTCCTTATAGCTGTAAATCTCCTCTGCCCTCTGTCTATATTATCCATGTCCTTCCAGTATTGAGGTGACGAGAACTGAACCCAGTACCAAAAGTGAGGTCTAACTACGGCCTTATATCTGTATATCTCCTCTGCCCTCTGTCTATAGTATCCACGTCCTTCCTGTATTGAGGGACCAGAACTGAACACAGTACCAAAAGTGAGGTCTAACTAAGGCCTTATATCTGTAAATCTCCTCTGCCCTCTGTCTATAGTATCCATGTCCTTCCAGTATTGAGGGGACCAGAACTGAACACAGTACCAAAAGTGAGGTCTAACTAAGGCCTTATATCTGTAAATCTCCTCTGCCCTCCGTCTATATTATCCACGTCCATCCTGTATTGAGGGGACCAGAACTGAACACAGTACCAAAAGTGAGGTCTAACTAAGTCCTTATATCTGTAAATCTCCTCTGCCCTCTGTCTCTCGTATCCATGTCCTTCCTGTATTGAGGGAACCAGAACTGAACACAGTACCAAAAGTGAGGTCTAACTAAGGCCTTATATCTGTAAATCTCCTCTGCCCTCTGTCTATATTATCCACGTCCATCCTGTATTGAGCGGACCAGAACTGAACACAGTACCAAAAGTGAGGTCTAACTAAGTCCTTATATCTGTAAATCTCGTCTGCCCTCTGTCTGTAGTATACACATCCTTCGTATATAGAGGGGACCAGAACTGAACACTGTACCAAAAGTCAGGTCTAACTAAGGTCTTATATCTGTAAATCTCCTCTGCCCTCTGTCTCTCATATCCATGTCCTTCCTGTATTGAGGGGACCAGAACTGAACACAGTACCAAAAGTGAGGTCTAACTAAGGCCTTATATCTGTAAATCTACTCTGCCCTCTGTCTATAGTATCCACGTCCTTCCAGTATTGAGGGGACCAGAACTGAAGACAGTACCAAAAGTGAGGTCTCACTAAGTCCTTATATCTGTAAATCTCCTCTGCCCTCTGTCTATAGTATCAACGTCCTTCCTGTATTGAGGGGACCAGAACTGAACACAGTACCAAAAGTGAGGTCTAACTAATGCCTTATATCTGTAAATCTCCTCTGCCCTCTGTCTATAGTATCCACATCCTTCCTGTATTGAGGGGACCAGAACTGAACACAGTACCAAAAGTGAGGTCTAACTAATGCCTTATATCTGTAAATCTCCTCTGCCCTCTGTCTATAGTATCCACGTCCTTCCTGTAGTGTGGTGACCAGAACTGAACACAGTACCAAAAGTGAGGTCTAACTAAGTTCCTATATCTGTAAATCTCCTCTGCCCTCTGTCTATAATATCCACGTCCTTCCAGTATTGAGGGGACCAGAACTGAACACAGTACCAAAAGTGAGGTCTCACTAAGGCCTTATATCTGTAAATCTCCTCTGCCCTCTGTCTATAGTATCCACATCCTTCCTGTATTCAGGGACCAGAACTGAACACAGTACCAAAAGTGAGGTCTCACTAAGTCCTTATATCTGTAAATCTCCTCTGCCCTCTGTCTATAGTATCCACGTCCATCCTGTATTGAGGGGACCAGAATTGAACACAGGACCAAAAGTGAGGTCTAACTAAGTTCTTATATCTGTTATTCTCCTCTGCCCTCTGTCTATAGTATCCACGTCCTTCCTGTATTGAGTGGACCAGAACTGAACACAGTAGCAAAGGTGAGGTCCAACTAAGTCCTTATATCTGTAAATCTCCTCTATCTGTATATAGTATCCACGTCCATCCTGTATTGAGGGGACCAGAACTGAACACAATACCAAAAGTGAGGTCTAACTAAGTCCTTA
The DNA here is from genome assembly GCF_048418815.1 of Hemitrygon akajei. Taxonomy (NCBI): domain Eukaryota; kingdom Metazoa; phylum Chordata; class Chondrichthyes; order Myliobatiformes; family Dasyatidae; genus Hemitrygon; species Hemitrygon akajei. The sequence goes on from NC_133149.1 coordinate 62,028,854, forward strand.
TATCTGTAAATCTCGTCTGCCCTCTGTCTATTGTATCCACGTCCTTCCAGTATTGAGGGGACCAGAACTGAACACAGTACCAAAAGTGAGGTCTAACTAAGTCCTTATATCTGTAAATCTCCTCTGCCCTCTGTCTATAGTATCCACGTCCTTCCTGTATTGAGGGGACCAGAACTGAACACAGTACCAAAAGTGAGATCTAACTAAGGCCTTATATCTGTAAATCTCCTCTGCCCTCTGTCTATAGTATCCATGTCCTTCCAGTATTGAGGGGACCAGAACTGAACACAGTACCAAAAGTGAGGTCTAACTAAGGCCTTATATCTGTAAATCTCCTCTGCCCTCCATCTATATTATCCACGTCCATCCTGTATTGAGGGGACCAGAACTGAACACAGTACCAAAAGTGAGGTCTAACTAAGTCCTTATATCTGTAAATCTCCTCTGCCCTCTGTCTGTAGTATACACATCCTTCGTATATAGAGGGGACCAGAACTGAACACAGTACCAAAAGTCACGTCTAACTAAGGTCTTATATCTGTAAATCTCCTCTGCCCTCTGTCTCTCATATCCATGTCCTTCCTGTATTGAGGGGACCAGAACTGAACACAGTACCAAAAGTGAGGTCTAACTAAGGCCTTATATCTGTAAATCTCCTCTGCCCTCTGTCTATAGTATCCACGTCCTTCCTGTATTGAGGGGAACAGAACTGAACACAGTACCAAAAGTGAGGTCTAACTAAGGCCTTATATCTGTAAATCTACTCTGCCCTCTGTCTATAGTATCCACGTCCTTCCAGTATTGAGGGGACCAGAACTGAACACAGTACCAAAAGTGAGGTCACACTAAGTCCTTATATCTGTAAATCTCCTCTGCCCTCTGTCTATAGTATCCACGTCCTTCCTGTATTGAGGGGACCAGAACTGAACACAGTACCAAAAGTGAGGTCTAACTAATGCCTTATATCTGTAAATCTCCTCTGCCCTCTGTCTATATTATCCACGTCCATCCTGTATTGAGGGGACCAGAACTGAACACAGTACCAAAAGTGAGGTCTCACTAAGTCCTTATATCTGTAAATCTCCTCTGCCCTCTGTCTATATTATCCATGTCCTTCCAGTATTGAGGTGACGAGAACTGAACCCAGTACCAAAAGTGAGGTCTAACTACGGCCTTATATCTGTATATCTCCTCTGCCCTCTGTCTATAGTATCCACGTCCTTCCAGTATTGAGGGGACCAGAACTGACACAGTACCAAAAGTGAGGTCTAACTAAGGCATAATATCTGTAAATCTCCTCTGCCCTCTGTCTATAGTATCCACGTCCTTCCTGTATTGAGGGGACCAGAACTGAACACAGTACCGAATGTGAGGTCTAATTAAGGCCTTATATCTGTAAATCTCCTCTGCCGTCTGTCTATAGTATCCACGTCCTTCCTGTATTGAGGGACCAGAACTGAACACAGTACCAAAAGTGAGGTCTAACTAAGGCCTTATATCTGTAAATCTCCTCTGCCCTCTGTCTATAGTATCCATGTCCTTCCAGTATTGAGGGGACCAGAACTGAACACAGTACCAAAAGTGAGGTCTAACTAAGGCCTTATATCTGTAAATCTCCTCTGCCCTCCGTCTATATTATCCACGTCCATCCTGTATTGAGGGGACCAGAACTGAACACAGTACCAAAAGTGAGGTCTAACTAAGTCCTTATATCTGCAAATCTCCTCTGCCCTCTGTCTCTCGTATCCATGTCCTTCCTGTATTGAGGGGACCAGAACTGAACACAGTACCAAAAGTGAGGTCTAACTAAGGCCTTATATCTGTAAATCTCCTCTGCCCTCTGTCTATATTATCCACGTCCATCCTGTATTGAGCGGACCAGAACTGAACACAGTACCAAAAGTGAGGTCTAACTAAGTCCTTATATCTGTAAATCTCGTCTGCCCTCTGTCTGTAGTATACACATCCTTCGTATATAGAGGGGACCAGAACTGAACACTGTACCAAAAGTCAGGTCTAACTAAGTTCTTATATCTGTAATTCTCCTCTGCCCTCTGTCTATAGTATCCACGTCCTTCCTGTATTGAGTGGACCAGAACTGAACACAGTAGCAAAGGTGAGGTCCAACTAAGTCCTTATATCTGTAAATCTCCTCTATCTGTATATAGTATCCACGTCCATCCTGTATTGAGGGGACCAGAACTGAACACAATACCAAAAGTGATGTCTGACTAAGCCCTTATATCTGTAAATCTTCTCTGCCCTCTGTCTGTAGTATACACATCCTTCGTATATAGAGGGGACCAGAACAGAACACAGTACCAAAAGTCAGGTCTAACTAAGGTCTTATATCTGTAAATCTCCTCTGCCCTCTGTCTCTCATATCCATGTCCTTCCTGTATTGAGGGGACCAGAACTGAACACAGTACCAAAAGTGAGGTCTAACTAAGGCCTTATATCTGTAAATCTCCTCTGCCCTCTGTCTATAGTATCCACGTCCTTCCTGTATTGAGGGGAACAGAACTGAACACAGTACCAAAAGTGAGGTCTAACTAAGGCCTTATATCTGTAAATCTACTCTGCCCTCTGTCTATAGTATCCACGTCCTTCCAGTATTGAGGGGACCAGAACTGAACACAGTACCAAAAGTGAGGTCTAACTAAGGCCTTATATCTGTAAATCTCCTCTGCCCTCTGTCTATATTATCCACGTCCATCCTGTATTGAGCGGACCAGAACTGAACACAGTACCAAAAGTGAGGTCTAACTAAGTCCTTATATCTGTAAATCTCGTCTGCCCTCTGTCTGTAGTATACACATCCTTCGTATATAGAGGGGACCAGAACTGAACACTGTACCAAAAGTGAGGTCTAACTAAGTTCTTATATCTGTAATTCTCCTCTGCCCTCTGTCTATAGTATCCACGTCCTTCCTGTATTGAGTGGACCAGAACTGAACACAGTAGCAAAGGTGAGGTCCAACTAAGTCCTTATATCTGTAAATCTCCTCTATCTGTATATAGTATCCACGTCCATCCTGTATTGAGGGGACCAGAACTGAACACAATACCAAAAGTGATGTCTGACTAAGCCCTTATATCTGTAAATCTTCTCTGCCCTCTGTCTGTAGTATACACATCCTTCGTATATAGAGGGGACCAGAACAGAACACAGTACCAAAAGTCAGGTCTAACTAAGGTCTTATATCTGTAAATCTCCTCTGCCCTCTGTCTCTCATATCCATGTCCTTCCTGTATTGAGGGGACCAGAACTGAACACAGTACCAAAAGTGAGGTCTAACTAAGGCCTTATATCTGTAAATCTCCTCTGCCCTCTGTCTATAGTATGCACGTCCTTCCTGTATTGAGGGGAACAGAACTGAACACAGTACCAAAAGTGAGGTCTAACTAAGGCCTTATATCTGTAAATCTACTCTGCCCTCTGTCTATAGTATCCACGTCCTTCCAGTATTGAGGGGACCAGAACTGAACACAGTACCAAAAGTGAGGTCACACTAAGTCCTTATATCTGTAAATCTCCTCTGCCCTCTGTCTATAGTATCCACGTCCTTCCTGTATTGAGGGGACCAGAACTGAACACAGTACCAAAAGTGAGGTCTAACTAATGCCTTATATCTGTAAATCTCCTCTGCCCTCTGTCTATATTATCCACGTCCATCCTGTATTGAGGGGACCAGAACTGAACACAGTACCAAAAGTGAGGTCTCACTAAGTCCTTATATCTGTAAATCTCCTCTGCCCTCTGTCTATATTATCCATGTCCTTCCAGTATTGAGGTGACGAGAACTGAACCCAGTACCAAAAGTGAGGTCTAACTACGGCCTTATATCTGTATATCTCCTCTGCCCTCTGTCTATAGTATCCACGTCCTTCCAGTATTGAGGGGACCAGAACTGACACAGTACCAAAAGTGAGGTCTAACTAAGGCATAATATCTGTAAATCTCCTCTGCCCTCTGTCTATAGTATCCACGTCCTTCCTGTATTGAGGGGACCAGAACTGAACACAGTACCGAATGTGAGGTCTAATTAAGGCCTTATATCTGTAAATCTCCTCTGCCGTCTGTCTATAGTATCCACGTCCTTCCTGTATTGAGGGACCAGAACTGAACACAGTACCAAAAGTGAGGTCTAACTAAGGCCTTATATCTGTAAATCTCCTCTGCCCTCTGTCTATAGTATCCATGTCCTTCCAGTATTGAGGGGACCAGAACTGAACACAGTACCAAAAGTGAGGTCTAACTAAGGCCTTATATCTGTAAATCTCCTCTGCCCTCCGTCTATATTATCCACGTCCATCCTGTATTGAGGGGACCAGAACTGAACACAGTACCAAAAGTGAGGTCTAACTAAGTCCTTATATCTGCAAATCTCCTCTGCCCTCTGTCTCTCGTATCCATGTCCTTCCTGTATTGAGGGGACCAGAACTGAACACAGTACCAAAAGTGAGGTCTAACTAAGGCCTTATATCTGTAAATCTCCTCTGCCCTCTGTCTATATTATCCACGTCCATCCTGTATTGAGCGGACCAGAACTGAACACAGTACCAAAAGTGAGGTCTAACTAAGTCCTTATATCTGTAAATCTCGTCTGCCCTCTGTCTGTAGTATACACATCCTTCGTATATAGAGGGGACCAGAACTGAACACTGTACCAAAAGTCAGGTCTAACTAAGGTCTTATATCTGTAAATCTCCTCTGCCCTCTGTCTCTCATATCCATGTCCTTCCTGTATTGAGGGGACCAGAACTGAACACAGTACCAAAAGTGAGGTCTAACTAAGGCCTTATATCTGTAAATCTACTCTGCCCTCTGTCTATAGTATCCACGTCCTTCCAGTATTGAGGGGACCAGAACTGAAGACAGTACCAAAAGTGAGGTCTCACTAAGTCCTTATATCTGTAAATCTCCTCTGCCCTCTGTCTATAGTATCCACGTCCTTCCTGTATTGAGGGGACCAGAACTGAACACAGTACCAAAAGTGAGGTCTAACTAATGCCTTATATCTGTAAATCTCCTCTGCCCTCTGTCTATAGTATCCACATCCTTCCTGTATTGAGGGGACCAGAACTGAACACAGTACCAAAAGTGAGGTCTAACTAATGCCTTATATCTGTAAATCTCCTCTGCCCTCTGTCTATAGTATCCACGTCCTTCCTGTAGTGTGGCGACCAGAACTGAACACAGTACCAAAAGTGAGGTCTAACTAAGTTCCTATATCTGTAAATCTCCTCTGCCCTCTGTCTATAATATCCACGTCCTTCCAGTATTGAGGGGACCAGAACTGAACACAGTACCAAAAGTGAGGTCTCACTAAGGCCTTATATCTGTAAATCTCCTCTGCCCTCTGTCTATAGTATCCACATCCTTCCTGTATTGAGGGACCAGAACTGAACACAGTACCAAAAGTGAGGTCTCACTAAGTCCTTATATCTGTAAATCTCCTCTGCCCTCTGTCTATAGTATCCACGTCCATCCTGTATTGAGGGGACCAGAATTGAACACAGGACCAAAAGTGAGGTCTAACTAAGTTCTTATATCTGTAATTCTCCTCTGCCCTCTGTCTATAGTATCCACGTCCTTCATGTATTGAGTGGACCAGAACTGAACACAGTAGCAAAGGTGAGGTCCAACTAAGTCCTTATATCTGTAAATCTCCTCTATCTGTATATAGTATCCACGTCCATCCTGTATTGAGGGGACCAGAACTGAACACAATACCAAAAGTGATGTCTGACTAAGCCCTTATATCTGTAAATCTCCTCTGCCCTCTGTCTATAGTATCCACGTCCTTCCTGTATTGAGGGAACCAGAACTGAACACAGTACCAAAAGTGAGGTCTAACTAAGTCCTTATATCTGTAAATCTCCTCTGCCCTCTGTCTATAGTATCCACGTCCTTCCTGTATTGAGGGAACCAGAACTGAACACAGTACCAAAAGTGAGGTCTAACTAAGTCCTTATATCTGTAAATCTCGTCTGCCCTCTGTCTATTGTATCCACGTCCTTCCAGTATTGAGGGGACCAGAACTGAACACAGTACCAAAAGTGAGGTCTAACTAAGTCCTTATATCTGTAAATCTCCTCTGCCCTCTGTCTATAGTATCCACGTCCTTCCTGTATTGAGGGGACCAGAACTGAACACAGTACCAAAAGTGAGATCTAACTAAGGCCTTATATCTGTAAATCTCCTCTGCCCTCTGTCTATAGGATCCATGTCCTTCCAGTATTGAGGGGACCAGAACTGAACACAGTACCAAAAGTGAGGTCTAACTAAGGCCTTATATCTGTAAATCTCCTCTGCCCTCCGTCTATATTATCCACGTCCATCCTGTATTGAGGGGACCAGAACTGAACACAGTACCAAAAGTGAGGTCTAACTAAGTCCTTATATCTGTAAATCTCCTCTGCCCTCTGTCTGTAGTATACACATCCTTCGTATATAGAGGGGACCAGAACTGAACACAGTACCAAAAGTCACGTCTAACTAAGGTCTTATATCTGTAAATCTCCTCTGCCCTCTGTCTCTCATATCCATGTCCTTCCTGTATTGAGGGGACCAGAACTGAACACAGTACCAAAAGTGAGGTCTCACTAAGTCCTTATATCTGTAAATCTACTCTGCCCTCTGTCTATAGTATCCACGTCCTTCCTGTATTGAGGGGACCAGAACTGAACACAGTACCAAAAGTGAGGTCTAACTAATGCCTTATATCTGTAAATCTCCTCTGCCCTCTGTCTATAGTATCCACATCCTTCCTGTATTGAGGGGACCAGAACTGAACACAGTACCAAAAGTGAGGTCTAACTAATGCCTTATATCTGTAAATCTCCTCTGCCCTCTGTCTATAGTATCCACGTCCTTCCTGTAGTGTGGCGACCAGAACTGAACACAGTCCCAAAAGTGAGGTCTAACTAAGTTCCTATATCTGTAAATCTTTTCTGCCCTCTGTCTATAATATCCACGTCCTTCCAGTATTGAGGGGACCAGAACTGAACACAGTATCAAAAGTGAGGTCTCACTAAGGCCTTATATCTGTAAATTTCCTCTGCCCTCTGTCTATAGTATCCACATCCTTCCTGTATTGAGGGACCAGAATTGAACACAGGACCAAAAGTGAGGTCTAACTAAGTCCTTATATCTGTAAATCTCCTCTGCCCTCTGTCTATAGTATCCACGTCCATCCTGTATTGAGGGGACCAGAACTGAACACTGTACCAAAAGTGAGGTCTCACTAAGTCCTTATAGCTGTAAATCTCCTCTGCCCTCTGTCTATATTATCCATGTCCTTCCAGTATTGAGGTGACGAGAACTGAACCCAGTACCAAAAGTGAGGTCTAACTAAGGCCTTATATCTGTAAATCTCCTCTGCCCTCTGTCTATAGTATCCATGTCCTTCCAGTATTGAGGGGACCAGAACTGAACACAGTACCAAAAGTGAGGTCTAACTAAGGCCTTATATCTGTAAATCTCCTCTGCCCTCCGTCTATATTATCCACGTCCATCCTGTATTGAGGGGACCAGAACTGAACACAGTACCAAAAGTGAGGTCTAACTAAGTCCTTATATCTGTAAATCTCCTCTGCCCTCTGTCTCTCGTATCCATGTCCTTCCTGTATTGAGGGGACCAGAACTGAACACAGTACCAAAAGTGAGGTCTAACTAAGGCCTTATATCTGTAAATCTCCTCTGCCCTCTGTCTATATTATCCACGTCCATCCTGTATTGAGCGGACCAGAACTGAACACAGTACCAAAAGTGAGGTCTAACTAAGTCCTTATATCTGTAAATCTCGTCTGCCCTCTGTCTGTAGTATACACATCCTTCGTATATAGAGGGGACCAGAACTGAACACTGTACCAAAAGTCAGGTCTAACTAAGGTCTTATATCTGTAAATCTCCTCTGCCCTCTGTCTCTCATATCCATGTCCTTCCTGTATTGAGGGGACCAGAACTGAACACAGTACCAAAAGTGAGGTCTAACTAAGGCCTTATATCTGTAAATCTCCTCTGCCCTCTGTCTATAGTATCCACGTCCTTCCTGTATTGAGGGGACCAGAACTGAACACAGTACCAAAAGTGAGGTCTAACTAATGCCTTATATCTGTAAATCTCCTCTGCCCTCTGTCTATAGTATCCACATCCTTCCTGTATTGAGGGGACCAGAACTGAACACAGTACCAAAAGTGAGGTCTAACTAATGCCTTATATCTGTAAATCTCCTCTGCCCTCTGTCTATAGTATCCACGTCCTTCCTGTAGTGTGGCGACCAGAACTGAACACAGTACCAAAAGTGAGGTCTAACTAAGTTCCTATATCTGTAAATCTCCTCTGCCCTCTGTCTATAATATCCACGTCCTTCCAGTATTGAGGGGACCAGAACTGAACACAGTACCAAAAGTGAGGTCTCACTAAGGCCTTATATCTGTAAATCTCCTCTGCCCTCTGTCTATAGTATCCACATCCTTCCTGTATTGAGGGACCAGAACTGAACACAGTACCAAAAGTGAGGTCTCACTAAGTCCTTATATCTGTAAATCTCCTCTGCCCTCTGTCTATAGTATCCACGTCCATCCTGTATTGAGGGGACCAGAATTGAACACAGGACCAAAAGTGAGGTCTAACTAAGTTCTTATATCTGTAATTCTCCTCTGCCCTCTGTCTATAGTATCCACGTCCTTCCTGTATTGAGTGGACCAGAACTGAACACAGTAGCAAAGGTGAGGTCCAACTAAGTCCTTATATCTGTAAATCTCCTCTATCTGTATATAGTATCCACGTCCATCCTGTATTGAGGGGACCAGAACTGAACACAATACCAAAAGTGATGTCTGACTAAGCCCTTATATCTGTAAATCTCCTCTGCCCTCTGTCTATAGTATCCACGTCCATCCTGTATTGAGGGAACCAGAACTGAACACAGTACCAAAAGTGAGGTCTAACTAAGTCCTTATATCTGTAAATCTCCTCTGCCCTCTGTCTATAGTATCCACGTCCTTCCTATATTGAGGGAACCAGAATTGAACACAGTACCAAAAGTGAGGTCTAACTAAGTCCTTATATCGGTAAATCTCGTCTGCCCTCTGTCTGTAGTATACACATCCTTCGTATATAGAGGGGACCAGAACTGAACACAGTACCAAAAGTCAGGTCTAACTAAGGTCTTATATCTGTAAATCTCCTCTGCCCTCTGTCTCCCATATCCATGTCCTTCCTGTATTGAGGGGACCAGAATTGAACACAGTACCAAAAGTGAGGTCTCACTAAGTCCTTATATCTGTAAATCTCCTCTGCCCTCTGTCTATAGTATCCACGTCCTTCCTGTATTGAGGGGACCAGAACTGAACACAGTACCAAAAGTGAGGTCTAACTAATGCCTTATATCTGTAAATCTCCTCTGCCCTCTGTCTATAGTATCCACATCCTTCCTGTATTGAGGGGACCAGAACTGAACACAGTACCAAAAGTGAGGTCTAACTAATGCCTTATATCTGTAAATCTCCTCTGCCCTCTGTCTATAGTATCCACGTCCTTCCTGTAGTGTGGCGACCAGAACTGAACACAGTACCAAAAGTGAGGTCTAACTAAGTTCCTATATCTGTAAATCTCCTCTGCCCTCTGTCTATAATATCCACGTCCTTCCAGTATTGAGGGGACCAGAACTGAACACAGTACCAAAAGTGAGGTCTCACTAAGGCCTTATATCTGTAAATCTCCTCTGCCCTCTGTCTATAGTATCCACATCCTTCCTGTATTGAGGGACCAGAAATGAACACAGTACCAAAAGTGAGGTCTCACTAAGTCCTTATATCTGTAAATCTCCTCTGCCCTCTGTCTATAGTATCCACGTCCATCCTGTATTGAGGGGACCAGAATTGAACACAGGACCAAAAGTGAGGTCTAACTAAGTTCTTATATCTGTAATTCTCCTCTGCCCTCTGTCTATAGTATCCACGTCCTTCCTGTATTGAGTGGACCAGAACTGAACACAGTAGCAAAGGTGAGGTCCAACTAAGTCCTTATATATGTAAATCTCCTCTATCTGTATATAGTATCCACGTCCATCCTGTATTGAGGGGACCAGAACTGAACACAATACCAAAAGTGATGTCTGACTAAGCCCTTATATCTGTAAATCTCCTCTGCCCTCTGTCTATAGTATCCACGTCCTTCCTGTATTGAGGGAACCAGAACTGAACACAGTACCAAAAGTGAGGTCTAACTAAGTCCTTATATCTGTAAATCTCCTCTGCCCTCTGTCTATAGTATCCACGTCCTTCCTGTATTGAGGGAACCAGAACTGAACACAGTACCAAAAGTGAGGTCTAACTAAGTCCTTATATCTGTAAATCTCGTCTGCCCTCTGTCTATTGTATCCACGTCCTTCCAGTATTGAGGGGACCAGAACTGAACACAGTACCAAAAGTGAGGTCTAACTAAGTCCTTATATCTGTAAATCTCCTCTGCCCTCTGTCTATAGTATCCACGTCCTTCCTGTATTGAGGGGACCAGAACTGAACACAGTACCAAAAGTGAGATCTAACTAAGGCCTTATATCTGTAAATCTCCTCTGCCCTCTGTCTATAGTATCCATGTCCTTCCAGTATTGAGGGGACCAGAACTGAACACAGTACCAAAAGTGAGGTCTAACTAAGGCCTTATATCTGTAAATCTCCTCTGCCCTCCGTCTATATTATCCACGTCCATCCTGTATTGAGCGGACCAGAACTGAACACAGTACCAAAAGTGAGGTCTAACTAAGTCCTTATATCTGTAAATCTCGTCTGCCCTCTGTCTGTAGTATACACATCCTTCGTATATAGAGGGGACCAGAACTGAACACTGTACCAAAAGTCAGGTCTAACTAAGGTCTTATATCTGTAAATCTCCTCTGCCCTCTGTCTCTCATATCCATGTCCTTCCTGTATTGAGGGGACCAGAACTGAACACAGTACCAAAAGTGAGGTCTAACTAAGGCCTTATATCTGTAAATCTCCTCTGCCCTCTGTCTATAGTATCCACGTCCTTCCTGTATTGAGGGGACCAGAACTGAACACAGTACCAAAAGTGAGGTCTAACTAATGCCTTATATCTGTAAATCTCCTCTGCCCTCTGTCTATAGTATCCACATCCTTCCTGTATTGAGGGGACCAGAACTGAACACAGTACCAAAAGTGAGGTCTAACTAATGCCTTATATCTGTAAATCTCCTCTGCCCTCTGTCTATAGTATCCACGTCCTTCCTGTAGTGTGGCGACCAGAACTGAACACAGTACCAAAAGTGAGGTCTAACTAAGTTCCTATATCTGTAAATCTCCTCTGCCCTCTGTCTATAATATCCACGTCCTTCCAGTATTGAGGGGACCAGAACTGAACACAGTACCAAAAGTGAGGTCTCACTAAGGCCTTATATCTGTAAATCTCCTCTGCCCTCTGTCTATAGTATCCACATCCTTCCTGTATTGAGGGACCAGAACTGAACACAGTACCAAAAGTGAGGTCTCACTAAGTCCTTATATCTGTAAATCTCCTCTGCCCTCTGTCTATAGTATCCACGTCCATCCTGTATTGAGGGGACCAGAATTGAACACAGGACCAAAAGTGAGGTCTAACTAAGTTCTTATATCTGTAATTCTCCTCTGCCCTCTGTCTATAGTATCCACGTCCTTCCTGTATTGAGTGGACCAGAACTGAACACAGTAGCAAAGGTGAGGTCCAACTAAGTCCTTATATCTGTAAATCTCCTCTATCTGTATATAGTATCCACGTCCATCCTGTATTGAGGGGACCAGAACTGAACACAATACCAAAAGTGATGTCTGACTAAGCCCTTATATCTGTAAATCTCCTCTGCCCTCTGTCTATAGTATCCACGTCCATCCTGTATTGAGGGAACCAGAACTGAACACAGTACCAAAAGTGAGGTCTAACTAAGTCCTTATATCTGTAAATCTCCTCTGCCCTCTGTCTATAGTATCCACGTCCTTCCTATATTGAGGGAACCAGAATTGAACACAGTACCAAAAGTGAGGTCTAACTAAGTCCTTATATCGGTAAATCTCGTCTGCCCTCTGTCTGTAGTATACACATCCTTCGTATATAGAGGGGACCAGAACTGAACACAGTACCAAAAGTCAGGTCTAACTAAGGTCTTATATCTGTAAATCTCCTCTGCCCTCTGTCTCCCATATCCATGTCCTTCCTGTATTGAGGGGACCAGAATTGAACACAGTACCAAAAGTGAGGTCTCACTAAGTCCTTATATCTGTAAATCTCCTCTGCCCTCTGTCTATAGTATCCACGTCCTTCCTGTATTGAGGGGACCAGAACTGAACACAGTACCAAAAGTGAGGTCTAACTAATGCCTTATATCTGTAAATCTCCTCTGCCCTCTGTCTATAGTATCCACATCCTTCCTGTATTGAGGGGACCAGAACTGAACACAGTACCAAAAGTGAGGTCTAACTAATGCCTTATATCTGTAAATCTCCTCTGCCCTCTGTCTATAGTATCCACGTCCTTCCTGTAGTGTGGCGACCAGAACTGAACACAGTACCAAAAGTGAGGTCTAACTAAGTTCCTATATCTGTAAATCTCCTCTGCCCTCTGTCTATAATATCCACGTCCTTCCAGTATTGAGGGGACCAGAACTGAACACAGTACCAAAAGTGAGGTCTCACTAAGGCCTTATATCTGTAAATCTCCTCTGCCCTCTGTCTATAGTATCCACATCCTTCCTGTATTGAGGGACCAGAAATGAACACAGTACCAAAAGTGAGGTCTCACTAAGTCCTTATATCTGTAAATCTCCTCTGCCCTCTGTCTATAGTATCCACGTCCATCCTGTATTGAGGGGACCAGAATTGAACACAGGACCAAAAGTGAGGTCTAACTAAGTTCTTATATCTGTAATTCTCCTCTGCCCTCTGTCTATAGTATCCACGTCCTTCCTGTATTGAGTGGACCAGAACTGAACACAGTAGCAAAGGTGAGGTCCAACTAAGTCCTTATATCTGTAAATCTCCTCTATCTGTATATAGTATCCACGTCCATCCTGTATTGAGGGGACCAGAACTGAACACAATACCAAAAGTGATGTCTGACTAAGCCCTTATATCTGTAAATCTCCTCTGCCCTCTGTCTATAGTATCCACGTCCTTCCTGTATTGAGGGAACCAGAACTGAACACAGTACCAAAAGTGAGGTCTAACTAAGTCCTTATATCTGTAAATCTCCTCTGCCCTCTGTCTATAGTATCCACGTCCTTCCTGTATTGAGGGAACCAGAACTGAACACAGTACCAAAAGTGAGGTCTAACTAAGTCCTTATATCTGTAAATCTCGTCTGCCCTCTGTCTATTGTATCCACGTCCTTCCAGTATTGAGGGGACCAGAACTGAACACAGTACCAAAAGTGAGGTCTAACTAAGTCCTTATATCTGTAAATCTCCTCTGCCCTCTGTCTATAGTATCCACGTCCTTCCTGTATTGAGGGGACCAGAACTGAACACAGTACCAAAAGTGAGATCTAACTAAGGCCTTATATCTGTAAATCTCCTCTGCCCTCTGTCTATAGTATCCATGTCCTTCCAGTATTGAGGGGACCAGAACTGAACACAGTACCAAAAGTGAGGTCTAACTAAGGCCTTATATCTGTAAATCTCCTCTGCCCTCCGTCTATATTATCCACGTCCATCCTGTATTGAGCGGACCAGAACTGAACACAGTACCAAAAGTGAGGTCTAACTAAGTCCTTATATCTGTAAATCTCGTCTGCCCTCTGTCTGTAGTATACACATCCTTCGTATATAGAGGGGACCAGAACTGAACACTGTACCAAAAGTCAGGTCTAACTAAGGTCTTATATCTGTAAATCTCCTCTGCCCTCTGTCTCTCATATCCATGTCCTTCCTGTATTGAGGGGACCAGAACTGAACACAGTACCAAAAGTGAGGTCTAACTAAGGCCTTATATCTGTAAATCTCCTCTGCCCTCTGTCTATAGTATCCACGTCCTTCCTGTATTGAGGGGACCAGAACTGAACACAGTACCAAAAGTGAGGTCTAACTAATGCCTTATATCTGTAAATCTCCTCTGCCCTCTGTCTATAGTATCCACATCCTTCCTGTATTGAGGGGACCAGAACTGAACACAGTACCAAAAGTGAGGTCTAACTAATGCCTTATATCTGTAAATCTCCTCTGCCCTCTGTCTATAGTATCCACGTCCTTCCTGTAGTGTGGCGACCAGAACTGAACACAGTACCAAAAGTGAGGTCTAACTAAGTTCCTATATCTGTAAATCTCCTCTGCCCTCTGTCTATAATATCCACGTCCTTCCAGTATTGAGGGGACCAGAACTGAACACAGTACCAAAAGTGAGGTCTCACTAAGGCCTTATATCTGTAAATCTCCTCTGCCCTCTGTCTATAGTATCCACATCCTTCCTGTATTGAGGGACCAGAACTGAACACAGTACCAAAAGTGAGGTCTCACTAAGTCCTTATATCTGTAAATCTCCTCTGCCCTCTGTCTATAGTATCCACGTCCATCCTGTATTGAGGGGACCAGAATTGAACACAGGACCAAAAGTGAGGTCTAACTAAGTTCTTATATCTGTAATTCTCCTCTGCCCTCTGTCTATAGTATCCACGTCCTTCCTGTATTGAGTGGACCAGAACTGAACACAGTAGCAAAGGTGAGGTCCAACTAAGTCCTTATATCTGTAAATCTCCTCTATCTGTATATAGTATCCACGTCCATCCTGTATTGAGGGGACCAGAACTGAACACAATACCAAAAGTGATGTCTGACTAAGCCCTTATATCTGTAAATCTCCTCTGCCCTCTGTCTATAGTATCCACGTCCATCCTGTATTGAGGGAACCAGAACTGAACACAGTACCAAAAGTGAGGTCTAACTAAGTCCTTATATCTGTAAATCTCCTCTGCCCTCTGTCTATAGTATCCACGTCCTTCCTATATTGAGGGAACCAGAATTGAACACAGTACCAAAAGTGAGGTCTAACTAAGTCCTTATATCGGTAAATCTCGTCTGCCCTCTGTCTGTAGTATACACATCCTTCGTATATAGAGGGGACCAGAACTGAACACAGTACCAAAAGTCAGGTCTAACTAAGGTCTTATATCTGTAAATCTCCTCTGCCCTCTGTCTCCCATATCCATGTCCTTCCTGTATTGAGGGGACCAGAATTGAACACAGTACCAAAAGTGAGGTCTCACTAAGTCCTTATATCTGTAAATCTCCTCTGCCCTCTGTCTATAGTATCCACGTCCTTCCTGTATTGAGGGGACCAGAACTGAACACAGTACCAAAAGTGAGGTCTAACTAATGCCTTATATCTGTAAATCTCCTCTGCCCTCTGTCTATAGTATCCACATCCTTCCTGTATTGAGGGGACCAGAACTGAACACAGTACCAAAAGTGAGGTCTAACTAATGCCTTATATCTGTAAATCTCCTCTGCCCTCTGTCTATAGTATCCACGTCCTTCCTGTAGTGTGGCGACCAGAACTGAACACAGTACCAAAAGTGAGGTCTAACTAAGTTCCTATATCTGTAAATCTCCTCTGCCCTCTGTCTATAATATCCACGTCCTTCCAGTATTGAGGGGACCAGAACTGAACACAGTACCAAAAGTGAGGTCTCACTAAGGCCTTATATCTGTAAATCTCCTCTGCCCTCTGTCTATAGTATCCACATCCTTCCTGTATTGAGGGACCAGAAATGAACACAGTACCAAAAGTGAGGTCTCACTAAGTCCTTATATCTGTAAATCTCCTCTGCCCTCTGTCTATAGTATCCACGTCCATCCTGTATTGAGGGGACCAGAATTGAACACAGGACCAAAAGTGAGGTCTAACTAAGTTCTTATATCTGTAATTCTCCTCTGCCCTCTGTCTATAGTATCCACGTCCTTCCTGTATTGAGTGGACCAGAACTGAACACAGTAGCAAAGGTGAGGTCCAACTAAGTCCTTATATCTGTAAATCTCCTCTATCTGTATATAGTATCCACGTCCATCCTGTATTGAGGGGACCAGAACTGAACACAATACCAAAAGTGATGTCTGACTAAGCCCTTATATCTGTAAATCTCCTCTGCCCTCTGTCTATAGTATCCACGTCCTTCCTGTATTGAGGGAACCAGAACTGAACACAGTACCAAAAGTGAGGTCTAACTAAGTCCTTATATCTGTAAATCTCCTCTGCCCTCTGTCTATAGTATCCACGTCCTTCCTGTATTGAGGGAACCAGAACTGAACACAGTACCAAAAGTGAGGTCTAACTAAGTCCTTATATCTGTAAATCTCGTCTGCCCTCTGTCTATTGTATCCACGTCCTTCCAGTATTGAGGGGACCAGAACTGAACACAGTACCAAAAGTGAGGTCTAACTAAGTCCTTATATCTGTAAATCTCCTCTGCCCTCTGTCTATAGTATCCACGTCCTTCCTGTATTGAGGGGACCAGAACTGAACACAGTACCAAAAGTGAGATCTAACTAAGGCCTTATATCTGTAAATCTCCTCTGCCCTCTGTCTATAGTATCCATGTCCTTCCAGTATTGAGGGGACCAGAACTGAACACAGTACCAAAAGTGAGGTCTAACTAAGGCCTTATATCTGTAAATCTCCTCTGCCCTCCGTCTATATTATCCACGTCCATCCTGTATTGAGGGGACCAGAACTGAACACAGTACCAAAAGTGAGGTCTAACTAAGTCCTTATATCTGTAAATCTCCTCTGCCCTCTGTCAATATTATCCACGTCCATCCTGTATTGAGCGGACCAGAACTGAACACAGTACCAAAAGTGAGGTCTAACTAAGTCCTTATATCTGTAAATCTTCTCTGCCCTCTGTCTGTAGTATACACATCCTTCGTATATAGAGGGGACCAGAACAGAACACAGTACCAAAAGTCAGGTCTAACTAAGGTCTTATATCTGTAAATCTCCTCTGCCCTCTGTCTCTCATATCCATGTCCTTCCTGTATTGAGGGGACCAGAACTGAACACAGTACCAAAAGTGAGGTCTAACTAAGGCCTTATATCTGTAAATCTCCTCTGCCCTCTGTCTCTCATATCCACGTCCTTCCTGTATTGAGGGGAACAGAACTGAACACAGTACCAAAAGTGAGGTCTAACTAAGGCCTTATATCTGTAAATCTACTCTGCCCTCTGTCTATAGTATCCACGTCCTTCCAGTATTGAGGGGACCAGAACTGAACACAGTACCAAAAGTGAGGTCACACTAAGTCCTTATATCTGTAAATCTCCTCTGCCCTCTGTCTATAGTATCCACATCCTTCCTGTATTGAGGGGACCAGAACTGAACACAGTACCAAAAGTGAGGTCTAACTAATGCCTTATATCTGTAAATCTCCTCTGCCCTCTGTCTATAGTATCCACGTCCTTCCTGTATTGAGGGGACCAGAACTGAACACAGTACCAAAAGTGAGGTCTAACTAATGCCTTATATCTGTAAATCTCCTCTGCCCTCTGTCTATATTATCCACGTCCATCCTGTATTGAGGGGACCAGAACTGAACACAGTACCAAAAGTGAGGTCTCACTAAGTCCTTATATCTGTAAATCTCCTCTGCCTTCTGTCTATATTATCCATGTCCTTCCAGTATTGAGGTGACGAGAACTGAACCCAGTACCAAAAGTGAGGTCTAACTACGGCCTTATATCTGTATATCTCCTCTGCCCTCTGTCTATAGTATCCACGTCCTTCCAGTATTGAGGGGACCAGAACTGAACACAGTACCAAAAGTGAGGTCTAACTAAGGCATAATATCTGTAAATTTCCTCTGCCCTCTGTCTATAGTATCCACGTCCTTCCTGTATTGAGGGGACCAGAACTGAACACAGTACCGAATGTGAGGTCTAATTAAGGCCTTATATCTGTAAATCTCCTCTGCCGTCTGTCTATAGTATCCACGTCCTTCCTGTATTGAGGGACCAGAACTGAACACAGTACCAAAAGTGAGGTCTAACTAAGGCCTTATATCTGTAAATCTCCTCTGCCCTCTGTCTATAGTATCCATGTCCTTCCAGTATTGAGGGGACCAGAACTGAACACAGTACCAAAAGTGAGGTCTAACTAAGGCCTTATATCTGTAAATCTCCTCTGCCCTCCGTCTATATTATCCACGTCCATCCTGTATTGAGGGGACCAGAACTGAACACAGTACCAAAAGTGAGGTCTAACTAAGTCCTTATATCTGCAAATCTCCTCTGCCCTCTGTCTCTCGTATCCATGTCCTTCCTGTATTGAGGGGACCAGAACTGAACACAGTACCAAAAGTGAGGTCTAACTAAGGCCTTATATCTGTAAATCTCCTCTGCCCTCTGTCTATATTATCCACGTCCATCCTGTATTGAGCGGACCAGAACTGAACACAGTACCAAAAGTGAGGTCTAACTAAGTCCTTATATCTGTAAATCTCGTCTGCCCTCTGTCTGTAGTATACACATCCTTCGTATATAGAGGGGACCAGAACTGAACACTGTACCAAAAGTCAGGTCTAACTAAGGTCTTATATCTGTAAATCTCCTCTGCCCTCTGTCTCTCATATCCATGTCCTTCCTGTATTGAGGGGACCAGAACTGAACACAGTACCAAAAGTGAGGTCTAACTAAGGCCTTATATCTGTAAATCTACTCTGCCCTCTGTCTATAGTATCCACGTCCTTCCAGTATTGAGGGGACCAGAACTGAAGACAGTACCAAAAGTGAGGTCTCACTAAGTCCTTATATCTGTAAATCTCCTCTGCCCTCTGTCTATAGTATCCACGTCCTTCCTGTATTGAGGGGACCAGAACTGAACACAGTACCAAAAGTGAGGTCTAACTAATGCCTTATATCTGTAAATCTCCTCTGCCCTCTGTCTATAGTATCCACATCCTTCCTGTATTGAGGGGACCAGAACTGAACACAGTACCAAAAGTGAGGTCTAACTAATGCCTTATATCTGTAAATCTCCTCTGCCCTCTGTCTATAGTATCCACGTCCTTCCTGTAGTGTGGCGACCAGAACTGAACACAGTACCAAAAGTGAGGTCTAACTAAGTTCCTATATCTGTAAATCTCCTCTGCCCTCTGTCTATAATATCCACGTCCTTCCAGTATTGAGGGGACCAGAACTGAACACAGTACCAAAAGTGAGGTCTCACTAAGGCCTTATATCTGTAAATCTCCTCTGCCCTCTGTCTATAGTATCCACATCCTTCCTGTATTGAGGGACCAGAACTGAACACAGTACCAAAAGTGAGGTCTCACTAAGTCCTTATATCTGTAAATCTCCTCTGCCCTCTGTCTATAGTATTCACGTCCATCCTGTATTGAGGGGACCAGAATTGAACACAGGACCAAAAGTGAGGTCTAACTAAGTTCTTATATCTGTAATTCTCCTCTGCCCTCTGTCTATAGTATCCACGTCCTTCCTGTATTGAGTGGACCAGAACTGAACACAGTAGCAAAGGTGAGGTCCAACTAAGTCCTTATATCTGTAAATCTCCTCTATCTGTATATAGTATCCACGTCCATCCTGTATTGAGGGGACCAGAACTGAACACAATACCAAAAGTGATGTCTGACTAAGCCCTTATATCTGTAAATCTCCTCTGCCCTCTGTCTATAGTATCCACGTCCTTCCTGTATTGAGGGAACCAGAACTGAACACAGTACCAAAAGTGAGGTCTAACTAAGTCCTTATATCTGTAAATCTCCTCTGCCCTCTGTCTATAGTATCCACGTCCTTCCTGTATTGAGGGAACCAGAACTGAACACAGTACCAAAAGTGAGGTCTAACTAAGTCCTTATATCTGTAAATCTCGTCTGCCCTCTGTCTATTGTATCCACGTCCTTCCAGTATTGAGGGGACCAGAACTGAACACAGTACCAAAAGTGAGGTCTAACTAAGTCCTTATATCTGTAAATCTCCTCTGCCCTCTGTCTATAGTATCCACGTCCTTCCTGTATTGAGGGGACCAGAACTGAACACAGTACCAAAAGTGAGATCTAACTAAGGCCTTATATCTGTAAATCTCCTCTGCCCTCTGTCTATAGTATCCATGTCCTTCCAGTATTGAGGGGACCAGAACTGAACACAGTACCAAAAGTGAGGTCTAACTAAGGCCTTATATCTGTAAATCTCCTCTGCCCTCCGTCTATATTATCCACGTCCATCCTGTATTGAGGGGACCAGAACTGAACACAGTACCAAAAGTGAGGTCTAACTAAGTCCTTATATCTGTAAATCTCCTCTGCCCTCTGTCTGTAGTATACACATCCTTCGTATATAGAGGGGACCAGAACTGAACACAGTACCAATAGTCACGTCTAACTAAGGTCTTATATCTGTAAATCTCCTCTGCCCTCTGTCTCTCATATCCATGTCCTTCCTGTATTGAGGGGACCAGAACTGAACACAGTACCAAAAGTGAGGTCTCACTAAGTCCTTATATCTGTAAATCTACTCTGCCCTCTGTCTATAGTATCCACGTCCTTCCTGTATTGAGGGGACCAGAACTGAACACAGTACCAAAAGTGAGGTCTAACTAATGCCTTATATCTGTAAATCTCCTCTGCCCTCTGTCTATAGTATCCACATCCTTCCTGTATTGAGGGGACCAGAACTGAACACAGTACCAAAAGTGAGGTCTAACTAATGCCTTATATCTGTAAATCTCCTCTGCCCTCTGTCTATAGTATCCACGTCCTTCCTGTAGTTTGGCGACCAGAACTGAACACAGTCCCAAAAGTGAGGTCTAACTAAGTTCCTATATCTGTAAATCTTTTCTGCCCTCTGTCTATAATATCCACGTCCTTCCAGTATTGAGGGGACCAGAACTGAACACAGTACCAAAAGTGAGGTCTCACTAAGGCCTTATATCTGTAAATTTCCTCTGCCCTCTGTCTATAGTATCCACATCCTTCCTGTATTGAGGGACCAGAACTGAACACAGTACCAAAAGTGAGGTCTCACTAAGTCCTTATATCTGTAAATCTCCTCTGCCCTCTGTCTATAGTATCCACGTCCATCCTGTATTGAGGGGACCAGAATTGAACACAGGACCAAAAGTGAGGTCTCACTAAGTCCTTATATCTGTAAATCTCCTCTGCCCTCTGTCTATAGTATCCACGTCCATCCTGTATTGAGGGGACCAGAACTGAACACTGTACCAAAAGTGAGGTCTCACTAAGTCCTTATAGCTGTAAATCTCCTCTGCCCTCTGTCTATATTATCCATGTCCTTCCAGTATTGAGGTGACGAGAACTGAACCCAGTACCAAAAGTGAGGTCTAACTAAGGCCTTATATCTGTAAATCTCCTCTGCCCTCTGTCTATAGTATCCATGTCCTTCCAGTATTGAGGGGACCAGAACTGAACACAGTACCAAAAGTGAGGTCTAACTAAGGCCTTATATCTGTAAATCTCCTCTGCCCTCCGTCTATATTATCCACGTCCATCCTGTATTGAGGGGACCAGAACTGAACACAGTACCAAAAGTGAGGTCTAACTAAGTCCTTATATCTGTAAATCTCCTCTGCCCTCTGTCTCTCGTATCCATGTCCTTCCTGTATTGAGGGGACCAGAACTGAACACAGTACCAAAAGTGAGGTCTAACTAAGGCCTTATATCTGTAAATCTCCTCTGCCCTCTGTCTATATTATCCACGTCCATCCTGTATTGAGCGGACCAGAACTGAACACAGTACCAAAAGTGAGGTCTAACTAAGTCCTTATATCTGTAAATCTCGTCTGCCCTCTGTCTGTAGTATACACATCCTTCGTATATAGAGGGGACCAGAACTGAACACTGTACCAAAAGTCAGGTCTAACTAAGGTCTTATATCTGTAAATCTCCTCTGCCCTCTGTCTCTCATATCCATGTCCTTCCTGTATTGAGGGGACCAGAACTGAACACAGTACCAAAAGTGAGGTCTAACTAAGGCCTTATATCTGTAAATCTCCTCTGCCCTCTGTCTATAGTATCCACGTCCTTCCTGTATTGAGGGGACCAGAACTGAACACAGTACCAAAAGTGAGGTCTAACTAATGCCTTATATCTGTAAATCTCCTCTGCCCTCTGTCTATAGTATCCACATCCTTCCTGTATTGAGGGGACCAGAACTGAACACAGTACCAAAAGTGAGGTCTAACTAATGCCTTATATCTGTAAATCTCCTCTGCCCTCTGTCTATAGTATCCACGTCCTTCCTGTAGTGTGGCGACCAGAACTGAACACAGTACCAAAAGTGAGGTCTAACTAAGTTCCTATATCTGTAAATCTCCTCTGCCCTCTGTCTATAATATCCACGTCCTTCCAGTATTGAGGGGACCAGAACTGAACACAGTACCAAAAGTGAGGTCTCACTAAGGCCTTATATCTGTAAATCTCCTCTGCCCTCTGTCTATAGTATCCACATCCTTCCTGTATTGAGGGACCAGAACTGAACACAGTACCAAAAGTGAGGTCTCACTAAGTCCTTATATCTGTAAATCTCCTCTGCCCTCTGTCTATAGTATCCACGTCCATCCTGTATTGAGGGGACCAGAATTGAACACAGGACCAAAAGTGAGGTCTAACTAAGTTCTTATATCTGTAATTCTCCTCTGCCCTCTGTCTATAGTATCCACGTCCTTCCTGTATTGAGTGGACCAGAACTGAACACAGTAGCAAAGGTGAGGTCCAACTAAGTCCTTATATCTGTAAATCTCCTCTATCTGTATATAGTATCCACGTCCATCCTGTATTGAGGGGACCAGAACTGAACACAATACCAAAAGTGATGTCTGACTAAGCCCTTATATCTGTAAATCTCCTCTGCCCTCTGTCTATAGTATCCACGTCCATCCTGTATTGAGGGAACCAGAACTGAACACAGTACCAAAAGTGAGGTCTAACTAAGTCCTTATATCTGTAAATCTCCTCTGCCCTCTGTCTATAGTATCCACGTCCTTCCAATATTGAGGGAACCAGAACTGAACACAGTACCAAAAGTGAGGTCTAACTAAGTCCTTATATCTGTAAATCTCGTCTGCCCTCTGTCTGTAGTATACACATCCTTCGTATATAGAGGGGACCAGAACTGAACACAGTACCAAAAGTCAGGTCTAACTAAGGTCTTATATCTGTAAATCTCCTCTGCCCTCTGTCTCCCATATCCATGTCCTTCCTGTATTGAGGGGACCAGAATTGAACACAGTACCAAAAGTGAGGTCTCACTAAGTCCTTATATCTGTGTATCTCCTCTGCCCTCTGTCTATAGTATCCACGTCCTTCCAGTATTGAGGGGACCAGAACTGAACCCAGTACCAAAAATGAGGTCTAACTAAGGCCTTATATCTGTAAATCTCCTCTGCCCTCTGTCTATATTATCCACGTCCATCCTGTATTGAGGGTCCAGAACTGAACACAGTACCAAAAGTCAGGTCTAACTAAGGTCTTATATCTGTAAATCTCCTCTGGCCTCTGTCTCTCGTATCCATGTCCTTCCTGTATTGAGGGGACCAGAACTGAACACAGTACCAAAAGTGAGGTCTAACTAAGGCCTTATATCTGTAAATCTCCTCTGCCCTCTGTCTATAATATCCACGTCCTTCCAGTATTGAGGGGACCAGAACTGAACACAGTACCAAAAGTGAGGTCTCACTAAGTCCTTATATCTGTAAATCTCCTCTGCCCTCTGTCTATAGTATCCACGTCCTTCCTGTATTGAGGGGACCAGAACTGAACCCAGTACCAAAAGTGAGGTCTAACTAAGGCCTTATATCTGTAAATCTCCTCTGCCCTCTGTCTATAGTATCCACATCCTTCCTGTATTGAGGGACCAGAACTGAACACAGTACCAAAAGTGAGGTCTCACTAAGTCCTTATATCTGTAAATCTCCTCTGCCCTCTGTCTATAGTATCCACGTCCATCCTGTATTGAGGGGACCAGAATTGAACACAGGACCAAAAGTGAGGTCTAACTAAGTTCTTATATCTGTAATTCTCCTCTGCCCTCTGTCTATAGTATCCACGTCCTTCCTGTATTGAGTGGACCAGAACTGAACACAGTAGCAAAGGTGAGGTCCAACTAAGTCCTTATATCTGTAAATCTCCTCTATCTGTATATAGTATCCACGTCCATCCTGTATTGAGGGGACCAGAACTGAACACAATACCAAAAGTGATGTCTGACTAAGCCCTTATATCTGTAAATCTCCTCTGCCCTCTGTCTATAGTATCCACGTCCTTCCTGTATTGAGGGAACCAGAACTGAACACAGTACCAAAAGTGAGGTCTAACTAAGTCCTTATATCTGTAAATCTCCTCTGCCCTCTGTCTATTGTATCCACGTCCTTCCAGTATTGAGGGGACCAGAACTGAACACAGTACCAAAAGTGAGGTCTAACTAAGTCCTTATATCTGTAAATCTCCTCTGCCCTCTGTCTATAGTATCCACGTCCTTCCTGCATTGAGGGGACCAGAACTGAACACAGTACCAAAAGTGAGATCTAACTAAGGCCTTATATCTGTAAATCTCCTCTGCCCTCTGTCTATAGTATCCACGTCATTCCT
Source organism: Hemitrygon akajei (assembly GCF_048418815.1). NCBI lineage: Eukaryota > Metazoa > Chordata > Chondrichthyes > Myliobatiformes > Dasyatidae > Hemitrygon > Hemitrygon akajei. The sequence goes on from NC_133149.1 coordinate 62,053,459, forward strand.
GTATTGAGGGGACCAGAACTGAACACAGTACCAAAATTGAGGTCCAACTAAGTCCTTATATCTGTAAATCTCCTCTGCCCTCTGTCTATAGTATCCACGTCCATCCTGTATTGAGGGGACCAGAACTGAACACTGTACCAAAAGTGAGGTCTCACTAAGTCCTTATATCTGTAAATCTCCTCTGCCCTCTGTCTATATTATCCATGTCCTTCCAGTATTGAGGTGACGAGAACTGAACCCAGTACCAAAAGTGAGGTCTAACTACGGCCTTATATCTGTATATCTCCTCTGCCCTCTGTCTATAGTATCCACGTCCTTCCAGTATTGAGGGGACCAGAACTGAACACAGTACCAAAAGTGAGGTCTAACTAAGGCATAATATCTGTAAATCTCCTCTGCCCTCTGTCTATAGTATCCACGTCCTTCCTGTATTGAGGGGACCAGAACTGAACACAGTACCGAATGTGAGGTCTAATTAAGGCCTTATATCTGTAAATCTCCTCTGCCGTCTGTCTATAGTATCCACGTCCTTCCTGTATTGAGGGACCAGAACTGAACACAGTACCAAAAGTGAGGTCTAACTAAGGCCTTATATCTGTAAATCTCCTCTGCCCTCTGTCTATAGTATCCATGTCCTTCCAGTATTGAGGGGACCAGAACTGAACACAGTACCAAAAGTGAGGTCTAACTAAGGCCTTATATCTGTAAATCTCCTCTGCCCTCCGTCTATATTATCCACGTCCATCCTGTATTGAGGGGACCAGAACTGAACACAGTACCAAAAGTGAGGTCTAACTAAGTCCTTATATCTGTAAATCTCCTCTGCCCTCTGTCTCTCGTATCCATGTCCTTCCTGTATTGAGGGGACCAGAACTGAACACAGTACCAAAAGTGAGGTCTAACTAAGGCCTTATATCTGTAAATCTCCTCTGCCCTCTGTCTATATTATCCACGTCCATCCTGTATTGAGCGGACCAGAACTGAACACAGTACCAAAAGTGAGGTCTAACTAAGTCCTTATATCTGTAAATCTCCTCTGCCCTCTGTCTCTCATATCCATGTCCTTCCTGTATTGAGGGGACCAGAACTGAACACAGTACCAAAAGTGAGGTCTAACTAAGGCTTTATATCTGTAAATCTACTCTGCCCTCTGTCTATAGTATCCACGTCCTTCCAGTATTGAGGGGACCAGAACTGAACACAGTACCAAAAGTGAGGTCTAACTAATGCCTTATATCTGTAAATCTCCTCTGCCCTCTGTCTATAATATCCACGTCCTTCCAGTATTGAGGGGACCAGAACTGAACACAGTACCAAAAGTGAGGTCTCACTAAGGCCTTATATCTGTAAATCTCCTCTGCCCTCTGTCTATAGTATCCACATCCTTCCTGTATTGAGGGACCAGAACTGAACACAGTACCAAAAGTGAGGTCTCACTAAGTCCTTATATCTGTAAATCTCCTCTGCCCTCTGTCTATAGTATCCACGTCCATCCTGTATTGAGGGGACCAGAATTGAACACAGTACCAAAAGTCAGGTCTAACTAAGGTCTTATATCTGTAAATCTCCTCTGGCCTCTGTCTCTTGTATCCATGTCCTTCCTGTATTGAGGGGACCAGAACTGAACACAGTACCAAAAGTGAGGTCTAACTAAGGCCTTATATCTGTAAATCTACTCTGCCCTCTGTCTATAGTATCCACGTCCTTCCAGTATTGAGGGGACCAGAACTGAACACTGTAGCAAAAGTAAGGTCTAACCAAGGCCTTATATCTGTTAATCTCCTCTGCCCTCTGTCTATAGTATCCACGTCCTTCCTGTATTGAGGGGACCAGAACTGAACACAGTACCAAAAGTGAGGTCCAACTAAGTCCTTATATCTGTAAATCTACTCTGCCCTCTGTCTATAGTATCCATGTCCTTCCAGTATTGAGGTGACGAGAACTGAACCCAGTACCAAAAGTGAGGTCTAACTACGGCCTTATATCTGTAAATCTCCTCTGCCCTCTGTCTATAGTATCCACGTCCTTCCAGTATTGAGGGGACCAGAACTGAACGCAGTACCAAAAGTGAGGTCTAACTACGGCCTTATATCTGTGTATCTCCTCTGCCCTCTGTCTATAGTATCCACGTCCTTCCAGTATTGAGGGGACCAGAACTGAACCCAGTACCAAAAATGAGGTCTAACTAAGGCCTTATATCTGTAAATCTCCTCTGCCCTCTGTCTATATTATCCACGTCCATCCTGTATTGAGGGTCCAGAACTGAACACAGTACCAAAAGTCAGGTCTAACTAAGGTCTTATATCTGTAAATCTCCTCTGGCCTCTGTCTCTCGTATCCATGTCCTTCCTGTATTGAGGGGACCAGAACTGAACACAGTACCAAAAGTGAGGTCTAACTAAGGCCTTATATCTGTAAATCTCCTCTGCCCTCTGTCTATAATATCCACGTCCTTCCAGTATTGAGGGGACCAGAACTGAACACAGTACCAAAAGTGAGGTCTCACTAAGTCCTTATATCTGTAAATCTCCTCTGCCCTCTGTCTATAGTATCCACGTCCTTCCTGTATTGAGGGGACCAGAACTGAACCCAGTACCAAAAGTGAGGTCTAACTAAGGCCTTATATCTGTAAATCTCCTCTGCCCTCTGTCTATAGTATCCACGTCCTTCCTGTATTGAGGGGACCAGAACTGAACCCAGTACCAAAAGTGAGGTCTAACTAAGGCCTTATATCTGTAAATCTCCTCTGCCCTCTGTCTATAGTATCCACGTCCTTCCAGTATTGAGGTGACGAGAACTGAACCCAGTACCAAAAGTGAGGTCTAACTAAGGCCTTATATCTGTATATCTCCTCTGCCCTCTGTCTATAGTATCCACGTCCTTTCAGTATTGAGGGGACCAGAACTTAACACAGTACCAAAAGTGAGGTCTAACTAATGCCTTATATCTGTAAATCTCCTCTGCCCTCTGTCTATAATATCCACGTCCTTCCAGTATTGAGGGGACCAGAACTGAACACAGTACCAAAAGTGAGGTCTCACTAAGGCCTTATATCTGTAAATCTCCTCTGCCCTCTGTCTATAGTATCCACATCCTTCCTGTATTGAGGGACCAGAACTGAACACAGTACCAAAAGTGAGGTCTCACTAAGTCCTTATATCTGTAAATCTCCTCTGCCCTCTGTCTATAGTATCCACGTCCATCCTGTATTGAGGAGACCAGAATTGAACACAGGACCAAAAGTGAGGTCTAACTAAGTTCTTATATCTGTAATTCTCCTCTGCCCTCTGTCTATAGTATCCACGTCCTTCCTGTATTGAGTGGACCAGAACTGAACACAGTAGCAAAGGTGAGGTCCAACTAAGTCCTTATATCTGTAAATCTCCTCTATCTGTATATAGTATCCACGTCCATCCTGTATTGAGGGGACCAGAACTGAACACAATACCAAAAGTGATGTCTGACTAAGCCCTTATATCTGTAAATCTCCTCTGCCCTCTGTCTATAGTATCCACGTCCTTCCTGTATTGAGGGAACCAGAACTGAACACAGTACCAAAAGTGAGGTCTAACTAAGTCCTTATATCTGTAAATCTCCTCTGCCCTCTGTCTATTGTATCCACGTCCTTCCAGTATTGAGGGGACCAGAACTGAACACAGTACCAAAAGTGAGGTCTAACTAAGTCCTTATATCTGTAAATCTCCTCTGCCCTCTGTCTATAGTATCCACGTCCTTCCTGTATTGAGGGGACCAGAACTGAACACAGTACCAAAAGTGAGATCTAACTAAGGCCTTATATCTGTAAATATCCTCTGCCCTCTGTCTATAGTATCGACGTCATTCCTGTATTGAGGGGACCAGAACTGAACACAGTACCAAAAGTGAGGTCTAACTAAGGCCTTATATCTGTAAATCTCCTCTGCCCTCCGTCTATATTATCCACGTCCATCCTGTATTGAGGGGACCAGAACTGAACACAGTACCAAAAGTGAGGTCTAACTAAGTCCTTATATCTGTAAATCTCCTCTGCCCTCTGTCTCTCGTATCCATGTCCTTCCTGTATTGAGGGACCAGAACTGAACACAGTACCAAAAGTGAGGTCTCACTAAGTCCTTATATCTGTAAATCTCCTCTGCCCTCTGTCTATAGTATCCACGTCCATCCTGTATTGAGGGGACCAGAATTGAACACAGTACCAAAAGTCAGGTCTAACTAAGGTCTTATATCTGTAAATCTCCTCTGGCCTCTGTCTATAGTATCCATGTCCTTCCTGTATTGAGGGACCAGAACTGAACACAGTACCAAAAGTGAGGTCTAACTAAGGCCTTATATCTGTAAATCTCCTCTGCCCTCTGTCTATAGTATCCATGTCCTTCCAGTATTGAGGGGACCAGAACTGAACACAGTACCAAAAGTGAGGTCTAACTAAGGCCTTATATCTGTAAATCTCCTCTGCCCTCCGTCTATATTATCCACGTCCATCCTGTATTGAGGGGACCAGAACTGAACACAGTACCAAAAGTGAGGTCTAACTAAGTCCTTATATCTGTAAATCTCCTCTGCCCTCTGTCTCTCGTATCCATGTCCTTCCTGTATTGAGGGACCAGAACTGAACACAGTACCAAAAGTGAGGTCTCACTAAGTCCTTATATCTGTAAATCTCCTCTGCCCTCTGTCTATAGTATCCACGTCCATCCTGTATTGAGGGGACCAGAATTGAACACAGTACCAAAAGTCAGGTCTAACTAAGGTCTTATATCTGTAAATCTCCTCTGGCCTCTGTCTATATTATCCACGTCCATCCTGTATTGAGGGTCCAGAACTGAACACAGTACCAAAAGTCAGGTCTAACTAAGGTCTTATATCTGTAAATCTCCTCTGGCCTCTGTCTCTCGTATCCATGTCCTTCCTGTATTGAGGGGACCAGAACTGAACACAGTACCAAAAGTGAGGTCTAACTAAGGCCTTATATCTGTAAATCTCCTCTGCCCTCTGTCTATAATATCCACGTCCTTCCAGTATTGAGGGGACCAGAACTGAACACAGTACCAAAAGTGAGGTCTCACTAAGTCCTTATATCTGTAAATCTCCTCTGCCCTCTGTCTATAGTATCCACGTCCTTCCTGTATTGAGGGGACCAGAACTGAACCCAGTACCAAAAGTGAGGTCTAACTAAGGCCTTATATCTGTAAATCTCCTCTGCCCTCTGTCTATAGTATCCACGTCCTTCCTGTATTGAGGGGACCAGAACTGAACCCAGTACCAAAAGTGAGGTCTAACTAAGGCCTTATATCTGTAAATCTCCTCTGCCCTCTGTCTATAGTATCCACGTCCTTCCAGTATTGAGGTGACGAGAACTGAACCCAGTACCAAAAGTGAGGTCTAACTAAGGCCTTATATCTGTATATCTCCTCTGCCCTCTGTCTATAGTATCCACGTCCTTTCAGTATTGAGGGGACCAGAACTTAACACAGTACCAAAAGTGAGGTCTAACTAATGCCTTATATCTGTAAATCTCCTCTGCCCTCTGTCTATAATATCCACGTCCTTCCAGTATTGAGGGGACCAGAACTGAACACAGTACCAAAAGTGAGGTCTCACTAAGGCCTTATATCTGTAAATCTCCTCTGCCCTCTGTCTATAGTATCCACATCCTTCCTGTATTGAGGGACCAGAACTGAACACAGTACCAAAAGTGAGGTCTCACTAAGTCCTTATATCTGTAAATCTCCTCTGCCCTCTGTCTATAGTATCCACGTCCATCCTGTATTGAGGAGACCAGAATTGAACACAGGACCAAAAGTGAGGTCTAACTAAGTTCTTATATCTGTAATTCTCCTCTGCCCTCTGTCTATAGTATCCACGTCCTTCCTGTATTGAGTGGACCAGAACTGAACACAGTAGCAAAGGTGAGGTCCAACTAAGTCCTTATATCTGTAAATCTCCTCTATCTGTATATAGTATCCACGTCCATCCTGTATTGAGGGGACCAGAACTGAACACAATACCAAAAGTGATGTCTGACTAAGCCCTTATATCTGTAAATCTCCTCTGCCCTCTGTCTATAGTATCCACGTCCTTCCTGTATTGAGGGAACCAGAACTGAACACAGTACCAAAAGTGAGGTCTAACTAAGTCCTTATATCTGTAAATCTCCTCTGCCCTCTGTCTATTGTATCCACGTCCTTCCAGTATTGAGGGGACCAGAACTGAACACAGTACCAAAAGTGAGGTCTAACTAAGTCCTTATATCTGTAAATCTCCTCTGCCCTCTGTCTATAGTATCCACGTCCTTCCTGTATTGAGGGGACCAGAACTGAACACAGTACCAAAAGTGAGATCTAACTAAGGCCTTATATCTGTAAATATCCTCTGCCCTCTGTCTATAGTATCGACGTCATTCCTGTATTGAGGGGACCAGAACTGAACACAGTACCAAAAGTGAGGTCTAACTAAGGCCTTATATCTGTAAATCTCCTCTGCCCTCCGTCTATATTATCCACGTCCATCCTGTATTGAGGGGACCAGAACTGAACACAGTACCAAAAGTGAGGTCTAACTAAGTCCTTATATCTGTAAATCTCCTCTGCCCTCTGTCTCTCGTATCCATGTCCTTCCTGTATTGAGGGACCAGAACTGAACACAGTACCAAAAGTGAGGTCTCACTAAGTCCTTATATCTGTAAATCTCCTCTGCCCTCTGTCTATAGTATCCACGTCCATCCTGTATTGAGGGGACCAGAATTGAACACAGTACCAAAAGTCAGGTCTAACTAAGGTCTTATATCTGTAAATCTCCTCTGGCCTCTGTCTATAGTATCCATGTCCTTCCTGTATTGAGGGACCAGAACTGAACACAGTACCAAAAGTGAGGTCTAACTAAGGCCTTATATCTGTAAATCTCCTCTGCCCTCTGTCTATAGTATCCATGTCCTTCCAGTATTGAGGGGACCAGAACTGAACACAGTACCAAAAGTGAGGTCTAACTAAGGCCTTATATCTGTAAATCTCCTCTGCCCTCCGTCTATATTATCCACGTCCATCCTGTATTGAGGGGACCAGAACTGAACACAGTACCAAAAGTGAGGTCTAACTAAGTCCTTATATCTGTAAATCTCCTCTGCCCTCTGTCTCTCGTATCCATGTCCTTCCTGTATTGAGGGACCAGAACTGAACACAGTACCAAAAGTGAGGTCTCACTAAGTCCTTATATCTGTAAATCTCCTCTGCCCTCTGTCTATAGTATCCACGTCCATCCTGTATTGAGGGGACCAGAATTGAACACAGTACCAAAAGTCAGGTCTAACTAAGGTCTTATATCTGTAAATCTCCTCTGGCCTCTGTCTCTTGTATCCATGTCCTTCCTGTATTGAGGGGACCAGAACTGAACACAGTACCAAAAGTGAGGTCTAACTAAGGCCTTATATCTGTAAATTAACTCTGTCCTCTGTCTATAGTATCCACGTCCTTCCAGTATTGAGGGGACCAGAACTGAACACTGTACCAAAAGTGAGGTCTAACTAAGGCCTTATATCTGTAAATCTCCTCTGCCCTCTGTCTATAATATCCACGTCCTTCCAGTATTGAGGGGACCAGAACTGAACACAGTACCAAAAGTGAGGTCTCACTAAGTCCTTATATCTGTAAATCTCCTCTGCCCTCTGTCTATAGTATCCACGTCCTTCCTGTATTGAGGGGACCAGAACTGAACCCAGTACCAAAAGTGAGGTCTAACTAAGGCCTTATATCTGTAAATCTCCTCTGCCCTCTGTCTATAGTATCCACATCCTTCCTGTATTGAGGGACCAGAACTGAACACAGTACCAAAAGTGAGGTCTCACTAAGTCCTTATATCTGTAAATCTCCTCTGCCCTCTGTCTATAGTATCCACGTCCATCCTGTATTGAGGGGACCAGAATTGAACACAGGACCAAAAGTGAGGTCTAACTAAGTTCTTATATCTGTAATTCTCCTCTGCCCTCTGTCTATAGTATCCACGTCCTTCCTGTATTGAGTGGACCAGAACTGAACACAGTAGCAAAGGTGAGGTCCAACTAAGTCCTTATATCTGTAAATCTCCTCTATCTGTATATAGTATCCACGTCCATCCTGTATTGAGGGGACCAGAACTGAACACAATACCAAAAGTGATGTCTGACTAAGCCCTTATATCTGTAAATCTCCTCTGCCCTCTGTCTATAGTATCCACGTCCTTCCTGTATTGAGGGAACCAGAACTGAACACAGTACCAAAAGTGAGGTCTAACTAAGTCCTTATATCTGTAAATCTCCTCTGCCCTCTGTCTATTGTATCCACGTCCTTCCAGTATTGAGGGGACCAGAACTGAACACAGTACCAAAAGTGAGGTCTAACTAAGTCCTTATATCTGTAAATCTCCTCTGCCCTCTGTCTATAGTATCCACGTCCTTCCTGCATTGAGGGGACCAGAACTGAACACAGTACCAAAAGTGAGATCTAACTAAGGCCTTATATCTGTAAATCTCCTCTGCCCTCTGTCTATAGTATCCACGTCATTCCTGTATTGAGGGGACCAGAACTGAACACAGTACCAAAATTGAGGTCCAACTAAGTCCTTATATCTGTAAATCTCCTCTGCCCTCTGTCTATAGTATCCACGTCCATCCTGTATTGAGGGGACCAGAACTGAACACTGTACCAAAAGTGAGGTCTCACTAAGTCCTTATATCTGTAAATCTCCTCTGCCCTCTGTCTATATTATCCATGTCCTTCCAGTATTGAGGTGACGAGAACTGAACCCAGTACCAAAAGTGAGGTCTAACTACGGCCTTATATCTGTATATCTCCTCTGCCCTCTGTCTATAGTATCCACGTCCTTCCAGTATTGAGGGGACCAGAACTGAACACAGTACCAAAAGTGAGGTCTAACTAAGGCATAATATCTGTAAATCTCCTCTGCCCTCTGTCTATAGTATCCACGTCCTTCCTGTATTGAGGGGACCAGAACTGAACACAGTACCGAATGTGAGGTCTAATTAAGGCCTTATATCTGTAAATCTCCTCTGCCGTCTGTCTATAGTATCCACGTCCTTCCTGTATTGAGGGACCAGAACTGAACACAGTACCAAAAGTGAGGTCTAACTAAGGCCTTATATCTGTAAATCTCCTCTGCCCTCTGTCTATAGTATCCATGTCCTTCCAGTATTGAGGGGACCAGAACTGAACACAGTACCAAAAGTGAGGTCTAACTAAGGCCTTATATCTGTAAATCTCCTCTGCCCTCCGTCTATATTATCCACGTCCATCCTGTATTGAGGGGACCAGAACTGAACACAGTACCAAAAGTGAGGTCTAACTAAGTCCTTATATCTGTAAATCTCCTCTGCCCTCTGTCTCTCGTATCCATGTCCTTCCTGTATTGAGGGGACCAGAACTGAACACAGTACCAAAAGTGAGGTCTAACTAAGGCCTTATATCTGTAAATCTCCTCTGCCCTCTGTCTATATTATCCACGTCCATCCTGTATTGAGCGGACCAGAACTGAACACAGTACCAAAAGTGAGGTCTAACTAAGTCCTTATATCTGTAAATCTCCTCTGCCCTCTGTCTCTCATATCCATGTCCTTCCTGTATTGAGGGGACCAGAACTGAACACAGTACCAAAAGTGAGGTCTAACTAAGGCTTTATATCTGTAAATCTACTCTGCCCTCTGTCTATAGTATCCACGTCCTTCCAGTATTGAGGGGACCAGAACTGAACACAGTAACAAAAGTGAGGTCTCACTAAGTCCTTATATCTGTAAATCTCCTCTGCCCTCTGTCTATAGTATCCACGTCCTTCCTGTATTGAGGGGACCAGAACTGAACACAGTACCAAAAGTGAGGTCTAACTAATGCCTTATATCTGTAAATCTCCTCTGCCCTCTGTCTATAATATCCACGTCCTTCCAGTATTGAGGGGACCAGAACTGAACACAGTACCAAAAGTGAGGTCTCACTAAGGCCTTATATCTGTAAATCTCCTCTGCCCTCTGTCTATAGTATCCACATCCTTCCTGTATTGAGGGACCAGAACTGAACACAGTACCAAAAGTGAGGTCTCACTAAGTCCTTATATCTGTAAATCTCCTCTGCCCTCTGTCTATAGTATCCACGTCCATCCTGTATTGAGGGGACCAGAATTGAACACAGTACCAAAAGTCAGGTCTAACTAAGGTCTTATATCTGTAAATCTCCTCTGGCCTCTGTCTCTTGTATCCATGTCCTTCCTGTATTGAGGGGACCAGAACTGAACACAGTACCAAAAGTGAGGTCTAACTAAGGCCTTATATCTGTAAATCTACTCTGCCCTCTGTCTATAGTATCCACGTCCTTCCAGTATTGAGGGGACCAGAACTGAACACTGTAGCAAAAGTATGGTCTAACCAAGGCCTTATATCTGTTAATCTCCTCTGCCCTCTGTCTATAGTATCCACGTCCTTCCTGTATTGAGGGGACCAGAACTGAACACAGTACCAAAAGTGAGGTCCAACTAAGTCCTTATATCTGTAAATCTACTCTGCCCTCTGTCTATAGTATCCATGTCCTTCCAGTATTGAGGTGACGAGAACTGAACCCAGTACCAAAAGTGAGGTCTAACTACGGCCTTATATCTGTAAATCTCCTCTGCCCTCTGTCTATAGTATCCACGTCCTTCCAGTATTGAGGGGACCAGAACTGAACGCAGTACCAAAAGTGAGGTCTAACTACGGCCTTATATCTGTGTATCTCCTCTGCCCTCTGTCTATAGTATCCACGTCCTTCCAGTATTGAGGGGACCAGAACTGAACCCAGTACCAAAAATGAGGTCTAACTAAGGCCTTATATCTGTAAATCTCCTCTGCCCTCTGTCTATATTATCCACGTCCATCCTGTATTGAGGGTCCAGAACTGAACACAGTACCAAAAGTCAGGTCTAACTAAGGTCTTATATCTGTAAATCTCCTCTGGCCTCTGTCTCTCGTATCCATGTCCTTCCTGTATTGAGGGGACCAGAACTGAACACAGTACCAAAAGTGAGGTCTAACTAAGGCCTTATATCTGTAAATCTCCTCTGCCCTCTGTCTATAATATCCACGTCCTTCCAGTATTGAGGGGACCAGAACTGAACACAGTACCAAAAGTGAGGTCTCACTAAGTCCTTATATCTGTAAATCTCCTCTGCCCTCTGTCTATAGTATCCACGTCCTTCCTGTATTGAGGGGACCAGAACTGAACCCAGTACCAAAAGTGAGGTCTAACTAAGGCCTTATATCTGTAAATCTCCTCTGCCCTCTGTCTATAGTATCCACGTCCTTCCTGTATTGAGGGGACCAGAACTGAACCCAGTACCAAAAGTGAGGTCTAACTAAGGCCTTATATCTGTAAATCTCCTCTGCCCTCTGTCTATAGTATCCACGTCCTTCCAGTATTGAGGTGACGAGAACTGAACCCAGTACCAAAAGTGAGGTCTAACTAAGGCCTTATATCTGTATATCTCCTCTGCCCTCTGTCTATAGTATCCACGTCCTTTCAGTATTGAGGGGACCAGAACTTAACACAGTACCAAAAGTGAGGTCTAACTAATGCCTTATATCTGTAAATCTCCTCTGCCCTCTGTCTATAATATCCACGTCCTTCCAGTATTGAGGGGACCAGAACTGAACACAGTACCAAAAGTGAGGTCTCACTAAGGCCTTATATCTGTAAATCTCCTCTGCCCTCTGTCTATAGTATCCACATCCTTCCTGTATTGAGGGACCAGAACTGAACACAGTACCAAAAGTGAGGTCTCACTAAGTCCTTATATCTGTAAATCTCCTCTGCCCTCTGTCTATAGTATCCACGTCCATCCTGTATTGAGGAGACCAGAATTGAACACAGGACCAAAAGTGAGGTCTAACTAAGTTCTTATATCTGTAATTCTCCTCTGCCCTCTGTCTATAGTATCCACGTCCTTCCTGTATTGAGTGGACCAGAACTGAACACAGTAGCAAAGGTGAGGTCCAACTAAGTCCTTATATCTGTAAATCTCCTCTATCTGTATATAGTATCCACGTCCATCCTGTATTGAGGGGACCAGAACTGAACACAATACCAAAAGTGATGTCTGACTAAGCCCTTATATCTGTAAATCTCCTCTGCCCTCTGTCTATAGTATCCACGTCCTTCCTGTATTGAGGGAACCAGAACTGAACACAGTACCAAAAGTGAGGTCTAACTAAGTCCTTATATCTGTAAATCTCCTCTGCCCTCTGTCTATTGTATCCACGTCCTTCCAGTATTGAGGGGACCAGAACTGAACACAGTACCAAAAGTGAGGTCTAACTAAGTCCTTATATCTGTAAATCTCCTCTGCCCTCTGTCTATAGTATCCACGTCCTTCCTGTATTGAGGGGACCAGAACTGAACACAGTACCAAAAGTGAGATCTAACTAAGGCCTTATATCTGTAAATATCCTCTGCCCTCTGTCTATAGTATCGACGTCATTCCTGTATTGAGGGGACCAGAACTGAACACAGTACCAAAAGTGAGGTCTAACTAAGGCCTTATATCTGTAAATCTCCTCTGCCCTCCGTCTATATTATCCACGTCCATCCTGTATTGAGGGGACCAGAACTGAACACAGTACCAAAAGTGAGGTCTAACTAAGTCCTTATATCTGTAAATCTCCTCTGCCCTCTGTCTCTCGTATCCATGTCCTTCCTGTATTGAGGGACCAGAACTGAACACAGTACCAAAAGTGAGGTCTCACTAAGTCCTTATATCTGTAAATCTCCTCTGCCCTCTGTCTATAGTATCCACGTCCATCCTGTATTGAGGGGACCAGAATTGAACACAGTACCAAAAGTCAGGTCTAACTAAGGTCTTATATCTGTAAATCTCCTCTGGCCTCTGTCTATAGTATCCATGTCCTTCCTGTATTGAGGGACCAGAACTGAACACAGTACCAAAAGTGAGGTCTAACTAAGGCCTTATATCTGTAAATCTCCTCTGCCCTCTGTCTATAGTATCCATGTCCTTCCAGTATTGAGGGGACCAGAACTGAACACAGTACCAAAAGTGAGGTCTAACTAAGGCCTTATATCTGTAAATCTCCTCTGCCCTCCGTCTATATTATCCACGTCCATCCTGTATTGAGGGGACCAGAACTGAACACAGTACCAAAAGTGAGGTCTAACTAAGTCCTTATATCTGTAAATCTCCTCTGCCCTCTGTCTCTCGTATCCATGTCCTTCCTGTATTGAGGGACCAGAACTGAACACAGTACCAAAAGTGAGGTCTCACTAAGTCCTTATATCTGTAAATCTCCTCTGCCCTCTGTCTATAGTATCCACGTCCATCCTGTATTGAGGGGACCAGAATTGAACACAGTACCAAAAGTCAGGTCTAACTAAGGTCTTATATCTGTAAATCTCCTCTGGCCTCTGTCTCTTGTATCCATGTCCTTCCTGTATTGAGGGGACCAGAACTGAACACAGTACCAAAAGTGAGGTCTAACTAAGGCCTTATATCTGTAAATTAACTCTGTCCTCTGTCTATAGTATCCACGTCCTTCCAGTATTGAGGGGACCAGAACTGAACACTGTACCAAAAGTAAGGTCTAACCAAGGCCTTATATCTGTTAATCTCCTCTGCCCTCTGTCTATAGTATCCACGTCCTTCCTGTATTGAGGGGACCAGAACTGAACACAGTACCAAAAGTGAGGTCCAACTAAGTCCTTATATCTGTAAATCTACTCTGCCCTCTGTCTATAGTATCCATGTCCTTCCAGTATTGAGGTGACGAGAACTGAACCCAGTACCAAAAGTGAGGTCTAACTACGGCCTTATATCTGTAAATCTCCTCTGCCCTCTGTCTATAGTATCCACGTCCTTCCAGTATTGAGGGGACCAGAACTGAACACAGTACCAAAAGTGAGGTCTAACTACGGCCTTATATCTGTGTATCTCCTCTGCCCTCTGTCTATAGTATCCACGTCCTTCCAGTATTGAGGGGACCAGAACTGAACCCAGTACCAAAAATGAGGTCTAACTAAGGCCTTATATCTGTAAATCTCCTCTGCCCTCTGTCTATATTATCCACGTCCATCCTGTATTGAGGGTCCAGAACTGAAAACAGTACCAAAAGTCAGGTCTAACTAAGGTCTTATATCTGTAAATCTCCTCTGGCCTCTGTCTCTCGTATCCATGTCCTTCCTGTATTGAGGGGACCAGAACTGAACACAGTACCAAAAGTGAGGTCTAACTAAGGCCTTATATCTGTAAATCTCCTCTGCCCTCTGTCTATAATATCCACGTCCTTCCAGTATTGAGGGGACCAGAACTGAACACAGTACCAAAAGTGAGGTCTCACTAAGTCCTTATATCTGTAAATCTCCTCTGCCCTCTGTCTATAGTATCCACGTCCTTCCTGTATTGAGGGGACCAGAACTGAACCCAGTACCAAAAGTGAGGTCTAACTAAGGCCTTATATCTGTAAATCTCCTCTGCCCTCTGTCTATAGTATCCACGTCCTTCCTGTATTGAGGGGACCAGAACTGAACCCAGTACCAAAAGTGAGGTCTAACTACGGCCTTATATCTGTATATCTCCTCTGCCCTCTGTCTATAGTATCCACGTCCTTTCAGTATTGAGGGGACCAGAACTTAACACAGTACCAAAAGTGAGGTCTAACTAATGCCTTATATCTGTAAATCTCCTCTGCCCTCTGTCTATAATATCCACGTCCTTCCAGTATTGAGGGGACCAGAACTGAACACAGTACCAAAAGTGAGGTCTCACTAAGGCCTTATATCTGTAAATCTCCTCTGCCCTCTGTCTATAGTATCCACATCCTTCCTGTATTGAGGGACCAGAACTGAACACATTACCAAAAGTGAGGTCTCACTAAGTCCTTATATCTGTAAATCTCCTCTGCCCTCTGTCTATAGTATCCACGTCCATCCTGTATTGAGGAGACCAGAATTGAACACAGGACCAAAAGTGAGGTCTAACTAAGTTCTTATATCTGTAATTCTCCTCTGCCCTCTGTCTATAGTATCCACGTCCTTCCTGTATTGAGTGGACCAGAACTGAACACAGTAGCAAAGGTGAGGTCCAACTAAGTCCTTATATCTGTAAATCTCCTCTATCTGTATATAGTATCCACGTCCATCCTGTATTGAGGGGACCAGAACTGAACACAATACCTAAAGTGATGTCTGACTAAGCCCTTATATCTGTAAATCTCCTCTGCCCTCTGTCTATAGTATCCACGTCCTTCCTGTATTGAGGGAACCAGAACTGAACACAGTACCAAAAGTGAGGTCTAACTAAGTCCTTATATCTGTAAATCTCCTCTGCCCTCTGTCTATTGTATCCACGTCCTTCCAGTATTGAGGGGACCAGAACTGAACACAGTACCAAAAGTGAGGTCTAACTACGGCCTTATATCTGTATATCTCCTCTGCCCACTGTCTATAGTATCCACGTCCTTCCAGTATTGAGGGGACCAGAACTGAACACAGTACCAAAAGTGAGGTCTAACTAAGGCATAATATCTGTAAATCTCCTCTGCCCTCTGTCTATAGTATCCACGTCCTTCCTGTATTGAGGGGACCAGAACTGAACACAGTACCGAATGTGAGGTCTAATTAAGGCCTTATATCTGTAAATCTCCTCTGCCGTCTGTCTATAGTATCCACGTCCTTCCTGTATTGAGGGACCAGAACTGAACACAGTACCAAAGGTGAGGTCTAACTAAGGCCTTATATCTGTAAATCTCCTCTGCCCTCTGTCTATAGTATCCATGTCCTTCCAGTATTGAGGGGACCAGAACTGAACACAGTACCAAAAGTGAGGTCTAACTAAGGCCTTATATCTGTAAATCTCCTCTGCCCTCTGTCTATATTATCCACGTCCATCCTGTATTGAGCGGACCAGAACTGAACACAGTACCAAAAGTGAGGTCTAACTAAGTCCTTATATCTGTAAATCTCCTCTGCCCTCTGTCTCTCATATCCATGTCCTTCCTGTATTGAGGGGACCAGAACTGAACACAGTACCAAAAGTGAGGTCTAACTAAGGCTTTATATCTGTAAATCTACTCTGCCCTCTGTCTATAGTATCCACGTCCTTCCAGTATTGAGGGGACCAGAACTGAACACAGTACCAAAAGTGAGGTCTCACTAAGTCCTTATATCTGTAAATCTCCTCTGCCCTCTGTCTATAGTATCCACGTCCTTCCTGTATTGAGGGGACCAGAACTGAACACAGTACCAAAAGTGAGGTCTAACTAATGCCTTATATCTGTAAATCTCCTCTGCCCTCTGTCTATAATATCCACGTCCTTCCAGTATTGAGGGGACCAGAACTGAACACAGTACCAAAAGTGAGGTCTCACTAAGGCCTTATATCTGTAAATCTCCTCTGCCCTCTGTCTATAGTATCCACATCCTTCCTGTATTGAGGGACCAGAACTGAACACAGTACCAAAAGTGAGGTCTCACTAAGTCCTTATATCTGTAAATCTCCTCTGCCCTCTGTCTATAGTATCCACGTCCATCCTGTATTGAGGGGACCAGAATTGAACACAGTACCAAAAGTCAGGTCTAACTAAGGTCTTATATCTGTAAATCTCCTCTGGCCTCTGTCTCTTGTATCCATGCCCTTCCTGTATTGAGGGGACCAGAACTGAACACAGTACCAAAAGTGAGGTCTAACTAAGGCCTTATATCTGTAAATCTACTCTGCCCTCTGTCTATAGTATCCACGTCCTTCCAGTATTGAGGGGACCAGAACTGAACACTGTAGCAAAAGTAAGGTCTAACCAAGGCCTTATATCTGTTAATCTCCTCTGCCCTCTGTCTATAGTATCCACGTCCTTCCTGTATTGAGGGGACCAGAACTGAACACAGTACCAAAAGTGAGGTCCAACTAAGTCCTTATATCTGTAAATCTACTCTGCCCTCTGTCTATAGTATCCATGTCCTTCCAGTATTGAGGTGACGAGAACTGAACCCAGTACCAAAAGTGAGGTCTAACTACGGCCTTATATCTGTAAATCTCCTCTGCCCTCTGTCTATAGTATCCACGTCCTTCCAGTATTGAGGGGACCAGAACTGAACACAGTACCAAAAGTGAGGTCTAACTACGGCCTTATATCTGTGTATCTCCTCTGCCCTCTGTCTATAGTATCCACGTCCTTCCAGTATTGAGGGGACCAGAACTGAACCCAGTACCAAAAATGAGGTCTAACTAAGGCCTTATATCTGTAAATCTCCTCTGCCCTCTGTCTATATTATCCACGTCCATCCTGTATTGAGGGTCCAGAACTGAACACAGTACCAAAAGTCAGGTCTAACTAAGGTCTTATATCTGTAAATCTCCTCTGGCCTCTGTCTCTCGTATCCATGTCCTTCCTGTATTGAGGGGACCAGAACTGAACACAGTACCAAAAGTGAGGTCTAACTAAGGCCTTATATCTGTAAATCTCCTCTGCCCTCTGTCTATAATATCCACGTCCTTCCAGTATTGAGGGGACCAGAACTGAACACAGTACCAAAAGTGAGGTCTCACTAAGTCCTTATATCTGTAAATCTCCTCTGCCCTCTGTCTATAGTATCCACGTCCTTCCTGTATTGAGGGGACCAGAACTGAACCCAGTACTAAAAGTGAGGTCTAACTAAGGCCTTATATCTGTAAATCTCCTCTGCCCTCTGTCTATAGTATCCACGTCCTTCCTGTATTGAGGGGACCAGAACTGAACCCAGTACCAAAAGTGAGGTCTAAATAAGGCCTTATATCTGTAAATCTCCTCTGCCCTCTGTCTATAGTATCCACGTCCTTCCAGTATTGAGGTGACGAGAACTGAACCCAGTACCAAAAGTGAGGTCTAACTAAGGCCTTATATCTGTATATCTCCTCTGCCCTCTGTCTATAGTATCCACGTCCTTTCAGTATTGAGGGGACCAGAACTTAACACAGTACCAAAAGTGAGGTCTAACTAATGCCTTATATCTGTAAATCTCCTCTGCCCTCTGTCTATAATATCCACGTCCTTCCAGTATTGAGGGGACCAGAACTGAACACAGTACCAAAAGTGAGGTCTCACTAAGGCCTTATATCTGTAAATCTCCTCTGCCCTCTGTCTATAGTATCCACATCCTTCCTGTATTGAGGGACCAGAACTGAACACAGTACCAAAAGTGAGGTCTCACTAAGTCCTTATATCTGTAAATCTCCTCTGCCCTCTGTCTATAGTATCCACGTCCATCCTGTATTGAGGAGACCAGAATTGAACACAGGACCAAAAGTGAGGTCTAACTAAGTTCTTATATCTGTAATTCTCCTCTGCCCTCTGTCTATAGTATCCACGTCCTTCCTGTATTGAGTGGACCAGAACTGAACACAGTAGCAAAGGTGAGGTCCAACTAAGTCCTTATATCTGTAAATCTCCTCTATCTGTATATAGTATCCACGTCCATCCTGTATTGAGGGGACCAGAACTGAACACAATACCAAAAGTGATGTCTGACTAAGCCCTTATATCTGTAAATCTCCTCTGCCCTCTGTCTATAGTATCCACGTCCTTCCTGTATTGAGGGAACCAGAACTGAACACAGTACCAAAAGTGAGGTCTAACTAAGTCCTTATATCTGTAAATCTCCTCTGCCCTCTGTCTATTGTATCCACGTCCTTCCAGTATTGAGGGGACCAGAACTGAACACAGTACCAAAAGTGAGGTCTAACTAAGTCCTTATATCTGTAAATCTCCTCTGCCCTCTGTCTATAGTATCCACGTCCTTCCTGTATTGAGGGGACCAGAACTGAACACAGTACCAAAAGTGAGATCTAACTAAGGCCTTATATCTGTAAATCTCCTCTGCCCTCTGTCTATAGTATCCACGTCATTCCTGTATTGAGGGGACCAGAACTGAACACAGTACCAAAATTGAGGTCCAACTAAGTCCTTATATCTGTAAATCTCCTCTGCCCTCTGTCTATAGTATCCACGTCCATCCTGTATTGAGGGGACCAGAACTGAACACTGTACCAAAAGTGAGGTCTCACTAAGTCCTTATATCTGTAAATCTCCTCTGCCCTCTGTCTATATTATCCATGTCCTTCCAGTATTGAGGTGACGAGAACTGAACCCAGTACCAAAAGTGAGGTCTAACTACGGCCTTATATCTGTATATCTCCTCTGCCCTCTGTCTATAGTATCCACGTCCTTCCAGTATTGAGGGGACCAGAACTGAACACAGTACCAAAAGTGAGGTCTAACTAAGGCATAATATCTGTAAATCTCCTCTGCCCTCTGTCTATAGTATCCACGTCCTTCCTGTATTGAGGGGACCAGAACTGAACACAGTACCGAATGTGAGGTCTAATTAAGGCCTTATATCTGTAAATCTCCTCTGCCGTCTGTCTATAGTATCCACGTCCTTCCTGTATTGAGGGACCAGAACTGAACACAGTACCAAAAGTGAGGTCTAACTAAGGCCTTATATCTGTAAATCTCCTCTGCCCTCTGTCTATAGTATCCATGTCCTTCCAGTATTGAGGGGACCAGAACTGAACACAGTACCAAAAGTGAGGTCTAACTAAGGCCTTATATCTGTAAATCTCCTCTGCCCTCCGTCTATATTATCCACGTCCATCCTGTATTGAGGGGACCAGAACTGAACACAGTACCAAAAGTGAGGTCTAACTAAGTCCTTATATCTGTAAATCTCCTCTGCCCTCTGTCTCTCGTATCCATGTCCTTCCTGTATTGAGGGACCAGAACTGAACACAGTACCAAAAGTGAGGTCTCACTAAGTCCTTATATCTGTAAATCTCCTCTGCCCTCTGTCTATAGTATCCACGTCCATCCTGTATTGAGGGGACCAGAATTGAACACAGTACCAAAAGTCAGGTCTAACTAAGGTCTTATATCTGTAAATCTCCTCTGGCCTCTGTCTCTTGTATCCATGTCCTTCCTGTATTGAGGGGACCAGAACTGAACACAGTACCAAAGGTGAGGTCTAACTAAGGCCTTATATCTGTAAATCTACTCTGTCCTCTGTCTATAGTATCCACGTCCTTCCAGTATTGAGGGGACCAGAACTGAACACTGTACCAAAAGTAAGGTCTAACCAAGGCCTTATATCTGTTAATCTCCTCTGCCCTCTGTCTATAGTATCCACGTCCTTCCTGTATTGAGGGAACCAGAACTGAACACAGTACCAAAAGTGAGGTCTAACTAAGTCCTTATATCTGTAAATCTCCTCTGCCCTCTGTCTATTGTATCCACGTCCTTCCAGTATTGAGGGGACCAGAACTGAACACAGTACCAAAAGTGAGATCTAACTACGGCCTTATATCTGTATATCTCCTCTGCCCTCTGTCTATAGTATCCACGTCCTTCCAGTATTGAGGGGACCAGAACTGAACACAGTACCAAAAGTGAGGTCTAACTAAGGCATAATATCTGTAAATCTCCTCTGCCCTCTGTCTATAGTATCCACGTCCTTCCTGTATTGAGGGGACCAGAACTGAACACAGTACCGAATGTGAGGTCTAATTAAGGCCTTATATCTGTAAATCTCCTCTGCCGTCTGTCTATAGTATCCACGTCCTTCCTGTATTGAGGGACCAGAACTGAACACAGTACCAAAGGTGAGGTCTAACTAAGGCCTTATATCTGTAAATCTCCTCTGCCCTCTGTCTATAGTATCCATGTCCTTCCAGTATTGAGGGGACCAGAACTGAACACAGTACCAAAAGTGAGGTCTAACTAAGGCCTTATATCTGTAAATCTCCTCTGCCCTCCGTCTATATTATCCACGTCCATCCTGTATTGAGGGGACCAGAACTGAACACAGTACCAAAAGTGAGGTCTAACTAAGTCCTTATATCTGTAAATCTCCTCTGCCCTCTGTCTCTCGTATCCATGTCCTTCCTGTATTGAGGGGACCAGAACTGAACACAGTACCAAAAGTGAGGTCTAACTAAGGCCTTATATCTGTAAATCTCCTCTGCCCTCTGTCTATATTATCCACGTCCATCCTGTATTGAGCGGACCAGAACTGAACACAGTACCAAAAGTGAGGTCTAACTAAGTCCTTATATCTGTAAATCTCCTCTGCCCTCTGTCTCTCATATCCATGTCCTTCCTGTATTGAGGGGACCAGAACTGAACACAGTACCAAAAGTGAGGTCTAACTAAGGCTTTATATCTGTAAATCTACTCTGCCCTCTGTCTATAGTATCCACGTCCTTCCAGTATTGAGGGGACCAGAACTGAACACAGTACCAAAAGTGAGGTCTCACTAAGTCCTTATATCTGTAAATCTCCTCTGCCCTCTGTCTATAGTATCCACGTCCTTCCTGTATTGAGGGGACCAGAACTGAACACAGTACCAAAAGTGAGGT
The DNA here is from genome assembly GCF_048418815.1 of Hemitrygon akajei. NCBI lineage: Eukaryota > Metazoa > Chordata > Chondrichthyes > Myliobatiformes > Dasyatidae > Hemitrygon > Hemitrygon akajei. Next base: position 62,074,855 of record NC_133149.1, read on the forward strand.
CTAACTAATGCCTTATATCTGTAAATCTCCTCTGCCCTCTGTCTATAATATCCACGTCCTTCCAGTATTGAGGGGACCAGAACTGAACACAGTACCAAAAGTGAGGTCTCACTAAGGCCTTATATCTGTAAATCTCCTCTGCCCTCTGTCTATAGTATCCACATCCTTCCTGTATTGAGGGACCAGAACTGAACACAGTACCAAAAGTGAGGTCTCACTAAGTCCTTATATCTGTAAATCTCCTCTGCCCTCTGTCTATAGTATCCACGTCCATCCTGTATTGAGGGGACCAGAATTGAACACAGTACCAAAAGTCAGGTCTAACTAAGGTCTTATATCTGTAAATCTCCTCTGGCCTCTGTCTCTTGTATCCATGCCCTTCCTGTATTGAGGGGACCAGAACTGAACACAGTACCAAAAGTGAGGTCTAACTAAGGCCTTATATCTGTAAATCTACTCTGCCCTCTGTCTATAGTATCCACGTCCTTCCAGTATTGAGGGGACCAGAACTGAACACTGTAGCAAAAGTAAGGTCTAACCAAGGCCTTATATCTGTTAATCTCCTCTGCCCTCTGTCTATAGTATCCACGTCCTTCCTGTATTGAGGGGACCAGAACTGAACACAGTACCAAAAGTGAGGTCCAACTAAGTCCTTATATCTGTAAATCTACTCTGCCCTCTGTCTATAGTATCCATGTCCTTCCAGTATTGAGGTGACGAGAACTGAACCCAGTACCAAAAGTGAGGTCTAACTACGGCCTTATATCTGTAAATCTCCTCTGCCCTCTGTCTATAGTATCCACGTCCTTCCAGTATTGAGGGGACCAGAACTGAACACAGTACCAAAAGTGAGGTCTAACTACGGCCTTATATCTGTGTATCTCCTCTGCCCTCTGTCTATAGTATCCACGTCCTTCCAGTATTGAGGGGACCAGAACTGAACCCAGTACCAAAAATGAGGTCTAACTAAGGCCTTATATCTGTAAATCTCCTCTGCCCTCTGTCTATATTATCCACGTCCATCCTGTATTGAGGGTCCAGAACTGAACACAGTACCAAAAGTCAGGTCTAACTAAGGTATTATATCTGTAAATCTCCTCTGGCCTCTGTCTCTCGTATCCATGTCCTTCCTGTATTGAGGGGACCAGAACTGAACACAGTACCAAAAGTGAGGTCTAACTAAGGCCTTATATCTGTAAATCTCCTCTGCCCTCTGTCTATAATATCCACGTCCTTCCAGTATTGAGGGGACCAGAACTGAACACAGTACCAAAAGTGAGGTCTCACTAAGTCCTTATATCTGTAAATCTCCTCTGCCCTCTGTCTATAGTATCCACGTCCTTCCTGTATTGAGGGGACCAGAACTGAACCCAGTACTAAAAGTGAGGTCTAACTAAGGCCTTATATCTGTAAATCTCCTCTGCCCTCTGTCTATAGTATCCACGTCCTTCCTGTATTGAGGGGACCAGAACTGAACCCAGTACCAAAAGTGAGGTCTAAATAAGGCCTTATATCTGTAAATCTCCTCTGCCCTCTGTCTATAGTATCCACGTCCTTCCAGTATTGAGGTGACGAGAACTGAACCCAGTACCAAAAGTGAGGTCTAACTAAGGCCTTATATCTGTATATCTCCTCTGCCCTCTGTCTATAGTATCCACGTCCTTTCAGTATTGAGGGGACCAGAACTTAACACAGTACCAAAAGTGAGGTCTAACTAATGCCTTATATCTGTAAATCTCCTCTGCCCTCTGTCTATAATATCCACGTCCTTCCAGTATTGAGGGGACCAGAACTGAACACAGTACCAAAAGTGAGGTCTCACTAAGGCCTTATATCTGTAAATCTCCTCTGCCCTCTGTCTATAGTATCCACATCCTTCCTGTATTGAGGGACCAGAACTGAACACAGTACCAAAAGTGAGGTCTCACTAAGTCCTTATATCTGTAAATCTCCTCTGCCCTCTGTCTATAGTATCCACGTCCATCCTGTATTGAGGAGACCAGAATTGAACACAGGACCAAAAGTGAGGTCTAACTAAGTTCTTATATCTGTAATTCTCCTCTGCCCTCTGTCTATAGTATCCACCTCCTTCCTGTATTGAGTGGACCAGAACTGAACACAGTAGCAAAGGTGAGGTCCAACTAAGTCCTTATATCTGTAAATCTCCTCTATCTGTATATAGTATCCACGTCCATCCTGTATTGAGGGGACCAGAACTGAACACAATACCAAAAGTGATGTCTGACTAAGCCCTTATATCTGTAAATCTCCTCTGCCCTCTGTCTATAGTATCCACGTCCTTCCTGTATTGAGGGAACCAGAACTGAACACAGTACCAAAAGTGAGGTCTAACTAAGTCCTTATATCTGTAAATCTCCTCTGCCCTCTGTCTATTGTATCCACGTCCTTCCAGTATTGAGGGGACCAGAACTGAACACAGTACCAAAAGTGAGGTCTAACTAAGTCCTTATATCTGTAAATCTCCTCTGCCCTCTGTCTATAGTATCCACGTCCTTCCTGTATTGAGGGGACCAGAACTGAACACAGTACCAAAAGTGAGATCTAACTAAGGCCTTATATCTGTAAATCTCCTCTGCCCTCTGTCTATAGTATCCACGTCATTCCTGTATTGAGGGGACCAGAACTGAACACAGTACCAAAATTGAGGTCCAACTAAGTCCTTATATCTGTAAATCTCCTCTGCCCTCTGTCTATAGTATCCACGTCCATCCTGTATTGAGGGGACCAGAACTGAACACTGTACCAAAAGTGAGGTCTCACTAAGTCCTTATATCTGTAAATCTCCTCTGCCCTCTGTCTATATTATCCATGTCCTTCCAGTATTGAGGTGACGAGAACTGAACCCAGTACCAAAAGTGAGGTCTAACTACGGCCTTATATCTGTATATCTCCTCTGCCCTCTGTCTATAGTATCCACGTCCTTCCAGTATTGAGGGGACCAGAACTGAACACAGTACCAAAAGTGAGGTCTAACTAAGGCATAATATCTGTAAATCTCCTCTGCCCTCTGTCTATAGTATCCACGTCCTTCCTGTATTGAGGGGACCAGAACTGAACACAGTACCGAATGTGAGGTCTAATTAAGGCCTTATATCTGTAAATCTCCTCTGCCGTCTGTCTATAGTATCCACGTCCTTCCTGTATTGAGGGACCAGAACTGAACACAGTACCAAAAGTGAGGTCTAACTAAGGCCTTATATCTGTAAATCTCCTCTGCCCTCTGTCTATAGTATCCATGTCCTTCCAGTATTGAGGGGACCAGAACTGAACACAGTACCAAAAGTGAGGTCTAACTAAGGCCTTATATCTGTAAATCTCCTCTGCCCTCCGTCTATATTATCCACGTCCATCCTGTATTGAGGGGACCAGAACTGAACACAGTACCAAAAGTGAGGTCTAACTAAGTCCTTATATCTGTAAATCTCCTCTGCCCTCTGTCTCTCGTATCCATGTCCTTCCTGTATTGAGGGACCAGAACTGAACACAGTACCAAAAGTGAGGTCTCACTAAGTCCTTATATCTGTAAATCTCCTCTGCCCTCTGTCTATAGTATCCACGTCCATCCTGTATTGAGGGGACCAGAATTGAACACAGTACCAAAAGTCAGGTCTAACTAAGGTCTTATATCTGTAAATCTCCTCTGGCCTCTGTCTCTTGTATCCATGTCCTTCCTGTATTGAGGGGACCAGAACTGAACACAGTACCAAAGGTGAGGTCTAACTAAGGCCTTATATCTGTAAATCTACTCTGTCCTCTGTCTATAGTATCCACGTCCTTCCAGTATTGAGGGGACCAGAACTGAACACTGTACCAAAAGTAAGGTCTAACCAAGGCCTTATATCTGTTAATCTCCTCTGCCCTCTGTCTATAGTATCCACGTCCTTCCTGTATTGAGGGGACCAGAACTGAACACAGTACCAAAAGTGAGGTCCAACTAAGTCCTTATATCTGTAAATCTACTCTGCCCTCTGTCTATAGTATCCATGTCCTTCCAGTATTGAGGTGACGAGAACTGAACCCAGTACCAAAAGTGAGGTCTAACTACGGCCTTATATCTGTGTATCTCCTCTGCCCTCTGTCTATAGTATCCACGTCCTTCCAGTATTGAGGGGACCAGAACTGAACCCAGTACCAAAAATGAGGTCTAACTAAGGCCTTATATCTGTAAATCTCCTCTGCCCTCTGTCTATATTATCCACGTCCATCCTGTATTGAGGGTCCAGAACTGAACACAGTACCAAAAGTCAGGTCTAACTAAGGTCTTATATCTGTAAATCTCCTCTGGCCTCTGTCTCTCGTATCCATGTCCTTCCTGTATTGAGGGGACCAGAACTGAACACAGTACCAAAAGTGAGGTCTAACTAAGGCCTTATATCTGTAAATCTTCTCTGCCCTCTGTCTATAATATCCACGTCCTTCCAGTATTGAGGGGACCAGAACTGAACACAGTACCAAAAGTGAGGTCTCACTAAGTCCTTATATCTGTAAATCTCCTCTGCCCTCTGTCTATAGTATCCACGTCCTTCCTGTATTGAGGGGACCAGAACTGAACCCAGTACCAAAAGTGAGGTCTAACTAAGGCCTTATATCTGTAAATCTCCTCTGCCCTCTGTCTATAGTATCCACGTCCATCCTGTATTGAGGAGACCAGAATTGAACACAGGACCAAAAGTGAGGTCTAACTAAGTTCTTATATCTGTAATTCTCCTCTGCCCTCTGTCTATAGTATCCACGTCCTTCCTGTATTGAGTGGACCAGAACTGAACACAGTAGCAAAGGTGAGGTCCAACTAAGTCCTTATATCTGTAAATCTCCTCTATCTGTATATAGTATCCACGTCCATCCTGTATTGAGGGGACCAGAACTGAACACAATACCAAAAGTGATGTCTGACTAAGCCCTTATATCTGTAAATCTCCTCTGCCCTCTGTCTATAGTATCCACGTCCTTCCTGTATTGAGGGAACCAGAACTGAACACAGTACCAAAAGTGAGGTCTAACTAAGTCCTTATATCTGTAAATCTCCTCTGCCCTCTGTCTATTGTATCCACGTCCTTCCAGTATTGAGGGGACCAGAACTGAACACAGTACCAAAAGTGAGGTCTAACTAAGTCCTTATATCTGTAAATCTCCTCTGCCCTCTGTCTATAGTATCCACGTCCTTCCTGTATTGAGGGGACCAGAACTGAACACAGTACCAAAAGTGAGATCTAACTAAGGCCTTATATCTGTAAATCTCCTCTGCCCTCTGTCTATAGTATCCACGTCATTCCTGTATTGAGGGGACCAGAACTGAACACAGTACCAAAATTGAGGTCCAACTAAGTCCTTATATCTGTAAATCTCCTCTGCCCTCTGTCTATAGTATCCACGTCCATCCTGTATTGAGGGGACCAGAACTGAACACTGTACCAAAAGTGAGGTCTCACTAAGTCCTTATATCTGTAAATCTCCTCTGCCCTCTGTCTATATTATCCATGTCCTTCCAGTATTGAGGTGACGAGAACTGAACCCAGTACCAAAAGTGAGGTCTAACTACGGCCTTATATCTGTATATCTCCTCTGCCCTCTGTCTATAGTATCCACGTCCTTCCAGTATTGAGGGGACCAGAACTGAACACAGTACCAAAAGTGAGGTCTAACTAAGGCATAATATCTGTAAATCTCCTCTGCCCTCTGTCTATAGTATCCACGTCCTTCCTGTATTGAGGGGACCAGAACTGAACACAGTACCGAATGTGAGGTCTAATTAAGGCCTTATATCTGTAAATCTCCTCTGCCGTCTGTCTATAGTATCCACGTCCTTCCTGTATTGAGGGACCAGAACTGAACACAGTACCAAAAGTGAGGTCTAACTAAGGCCTTATATCTGTAAATCTCCTCTGCCCTCTGTCTATAGTATCCATGTCCTTCCAGTATTGAGGGGACCAGAACTGAACACAGTACCGAAAGTGAGGTCTAACTAAGGCCTTATATCTGTAAATCTCCTCTGCCCTCCGTCTATATTATCCACGTCCATCCTGTATTGAGGGGACCAGAACTGAACACAGTACCAAAAGTGAGGTCTAACTAAGTCCTTATATCTGTAAATCTCCTCTGCCCTCTGTCTATATTATCCACGTCCATCCTGTATTGAGCGGACCAGAACTGTACACAGTACCAAAAGTGAGGTCTAACTAAGTCCTTATATCTGTAAATCTCCTCTGCCCTCTGTCTCTCATATCCATGTCCTTCCTGTATTGAGGGGACCAGAACTGAACACAGTACCAAAAGTGAGGTCTAACTAAGGCTTTATATCTGTAAATCTACTCTGCCCTCTGTCTATAGTATCCACGTCCTTCCAGTATTGAGGGGACCAGAACTGAACACAGTACCAAAAGTGAGGTCTCACTAAGTCCTTATATCTGTAAATCTCCTCTGCCCTCTGTCTATAGTATCCACGTCCTTCCTGTATTGAGGGGACCAGAACTGAACACAGTACCAAAAGTGAGGTCTAACTAATGCCTTATATCTGTAAATCTCCTCTGCCCTCTGTCTATAATATCCACGTCCTTCCAGTATTGAGGGGACCAGAACTGAACACAGTACCAAAAGTGAGGTCTCACTAAGGCCTTATATCTGTAAATCTCCTCTGCCCTCTGTCTATAGTATCCACATCCTTCCTGTATTGAGGGACCAGAACTGAATACAGTACCAAAAGTGAGGTCTCACTAAGTCCTTATATCTGTAAATCTCCTCTGCCCTCTGTCTATATTATCCACGTCCATCCTGTATTGAGGGTCCAGAACTGAACACAGTACCAAAAGTCAGGTCTAACTAAGGTCTTATATCTGTAAATCTCCTCTGGCCTCTGTCTCTCGTATCCATGTCCTTCCTGTATTGAGGGGACCAGAACTGAACACAGTACCAAAAGTGAGGTCTAACTAAGGCCTTATATCTGTAAATCTCCTCTGCCCTCTGTCTATAATATCCACGTCCTTCCAGTATTGAGGGGACCAGAACTGAACCCAGTACCAAAAGTGAGGTCTAACTAAGGCCTTATATCTGTATATCTCCTCTGCCCTCTGTCTATAGTATCCACGTACTTCCTGTATTGAGGGGACCAGAACTGAACCCAGTACCAAAAGTGAGGTCTAACTAAGGCCTTATATCTGTAAATCTCCTCTGCCCTCTGTCTATAGTATCCACGTCCTTCCAGTATTGAGGTGACGAGAACTGAACCCAGTACCAAAAGTGAGGTCTAACTAAGGCCTTATATCTGTATATCTCCTCTGCCCTCTGTCTATAGTATCCACGTCCTTTCAGTATTGAGGGGACCAGAACTTAACACAGTACCAAAAGTGAGGTCTAACTAACGCCTTATATCTGTAAATCTCCTCTGCCCTCTGTCTATAATATCCACGTCCTTCCAGTATTGAGGGGACCAGAACTGAACACAGTACCAAAAGTGAGGTCTCACTAAGGCCTTATATCTGTAAATCTCCTCTGCCCTCTGTCTATAGTATCCACATCCTTCCTGTATTGAGGGACCAGAACTGAACACAGTACCAAAAGTGAGGTCTCACTAAGTCCTTATATCTGTAAATCTCCTCTGCCCTCTGTCTATAGTATCCACGTCCATCCTGTATTGAGGAGACCAGAATTGAACACAGGACCAAAAGTGAGGTCTAACTAAGTTCTTATATCTGTAATTCTCCTCTGCCCTCTGTCTATAGTATCCACGTCCTTCCTGTATTGAGTGGACCAGAACTGAACACAGTAGCAAAGGTGAGGTCCAACTAAGTCCTTATATCTGTAAATCTCCTCTATCTGTATATAGTATCCACGTCCATCCTGTATTGAGGGGACCAGAACTGAACACAATACCAAAAGTGATGTCTGACTAAGCCCTTATATCTGTAAATCTCCTCTGCCCTCTGTCTATAGTATCCACATCCTTCCTGTATTGAGGGACCAGAACTGAACACAGTACCAAAAGTGAGGTCTCACTAAGTCCTTATATCTGTAAATCTCCTCTGCCCTCTGTCTATAGTATCCACGTCCATCCTGTATTGAGGGGACCAGAATTGAACACAGGACCAAAAGTGAGGTCTAACTAAGTTCTTATATCTGTAATTCTCCTCTGCCCTCTGTCTATAGTATCCACGTCCTTCCTGTATTGAGTGGACCAGAACTGAACACAGTAGCAAAGGTGAGGTCCAACTAAGTCCTTATATCTGTAAATCTCCTCTATCTGTATATAGTATCCACGTCCATCCTGTATTGAGGGGACCAGAACTGAACACAATACCAAAAGTGATGTCTGACTAAGCCCTTATATCTGTAAATCTCCTCTGCCCTCTGTCTATAGTATCCACGTCCTTCCTGTATTGAGGGAACCAGAACTGAACACAGTACCAAAAGTGAGGTCTAACTAAGGTCTTATATCTGTAAATCTCCTCTGGCCTCTGTCTCTCGTATCCATGTCTTTCCTGTATTGAGGGGACCAGAACTGAACACAGTACCAAAAGTGAGGTCTAACTAAGGCCTTATATCTGTAAATCTCCTCTGCCCTCTGTCTATAATATCCACGTCCTTCCAGTATTGAGGGGACCAGAACTGAACACAGTACCAAAAGTGAGGTCTCACTAAGTCCTTATATCTGTAAATCTCCTCTGCCCTCTGTCTATAGTATCCACGTCCTTCCTGTATTGAGGGGACCAGAACTGAACCCAGTACCAAAAGTGAGGTCTAACTAAGGCCTTATATCTGTAAATCTCCTCTGCCCTCTGTCTATAGTATCCACGTCCTTCCTGTATTGAGGGGACCAGAACTGAACCCAGTACCAAAAGTGAGGTCTAACTAAGGCCTTATATCTGTAAATCTCCTCTGCCCTCTGTCTATAATATCCACGTCCTTCCAGTATTGAGGGGACCAGAACTGAACACAGTACCAAAAGTGAGGTCTCACTAAGGCCTTATATCTGTAAATCTCCTCTGCCCTCTGTCTATAGTATCCACATCCTTCCTGTATTGAGGGACCAGAACTGAACACAGTACCAAAAGTGAGGTCTCACTAAGTCCTTATATCTGTAAATCTCCTCTGCCCTCTGTCTATAGTATCCACGTCCATCCTGTATTGAGGAGACCAGAATTGAACACAGGACCAAAAGTGAGGTCTAACTAAGTTCTTATATCTGTAATTCTCCTCTGCCCTCTGTCTATAGTATCCACGTCCTTCCTGTATTGAGTGGACCAGAACTGAACACAGTAGCAAAGGTGAGGTCCAACTAAGTCCTTATATCTGTAAATCTCCTCTATCTGTATATAGTATCCACGTCCATCCTGTATTGAGGGGACCAGAACTGAACACAATACCAAAAGTGATGTCTGACTAAGCCCTTATATCTGTAAATCTCCTCTGCCCTCTGTCTATAGTATCCACGTCCTTCCTGTATTGAGGGAACCAGAACTGAACACAGTACCAAAAGTGAGGTCTAACTAAGTCCTTATATCTGTAAATCTCCTCTGCCCTCTGTCTATTGTATCCACGTCCTTCCAGTATTGAGGGGACCAGAACTGAACACAGTACCAAAAGTGAGGTCTAACTAAGGCCTTATATCTGTAAATCTCCTCTGCCCTCTGTCTATAGTATCCACGTCATTCCTGTATTGAGGGGACGAGAACTGAACACAGTACCAAAATTGAGGTCCAACTAAGTCCTTATATCTGTAAATCTCCTCTGCCCTCTGTCTATAGTATCCACGTCCATCCTGTATTGAGGGGACCAGAACTGAACACTGTACCAAAAGTGAGGTCTCACTAAGTCCTTATATCTGTAAATCTCCTCTGCCCTCTGTCTATATTATCCATGTCCTTCCAGTATTGAGGTGACGAGAACTGAACCCAGTACCAAAAGTGAGGTCTAACTACGGCCTTATATCTGTATATCTCCTCTGCCCTCTGTCTATAGTATCCACGTCCTTCCAGTATTGAGGGGACCAGAACTGAACACAGTACCAAAAGTGAGGTCTAACTAAGGCATAATATCTGTAAATCTCCTCTGCCCTCTGTCTATAGTATCCACGTCCTTCCTGTATTGAGGGGACCAGAACTGAACACAGTACCGAATGTGAGGTCTAATTAAGGCCTTATATCTGTAAATCTCCTCTGCCGTCTGTCTATAGTATCCACGTCCTTCCTGTATTGAGGGACCAGAACTGAACACAGTACCAAAAGTGAGGTCTAACTAAGGCCTTATATCTGTAAATCTCCTCTGCCCTCTGTCTATAGTATCCATGTCCTTCCAGTATTGAGGGGACCAGAACTGAACACAGTACCAAAAGTGAGGTCTAACTAAGGCCTTATATCTGTAAATCTCCTCTGCCCTCCGTCTATATTATCCACGTCCATCCTGTATTGAGGGGACCAGAACTGAACACAGTACCAAAAGTGAGGTCTAACTAAGTCCTTATATCTGTAAATCTCCTCTGCCCTCTGTCTCTCGTATCCATGTCCTTCCTGTATTGAGGGGACCAGAACTGAACACAGTACCAAAAGTGAGGTCTAACTAAGGCCTTATATCTGTAAATCTCCTCTGCCCTCTGTCTATATTATCCACGTCCATCCTGTATTGAGCGGACCAGAACTGAACACAGTACCAAAAGTGAGGTCTAACTAAGTCCTTATATCTGTAAATCTCCTCTGCCCTCTGTCTCTCATATCCATGTCCTTCCTGTATTGAGGGGACCAGAACTGAACACAGTACCAAAAGTGAGGTCTAACTAAGGCTTTATATCTGTAAATCTACTCTGCCCTCTGTCTATAGTATCCACGTCCTTCCAGTATTGAGGGGACCAGAACTGAACACAGTACCAAAAGTGAGGTCTCACTAAGTCCTTATATCTGTAAATCTCCTCTGCCCTCTGTCTATAGTATCCACGTCCTTCCTGTATTGAGGGGACCAGAACTGAACACAGTACCAAAAGTGAGGTCTAACTAATGCCTTATATCTGTAAATCTCCTCTGCCCTCTGTCTATAGTATCCACGTCCTTCCTGTATTGAGGGTCCAGAACTGAATACAGTACCAAAAGTGAGGTCTCACTAAGTCCTTATATCTGTAAATCTCCTCTGCCCTCTGTCTATAGTATCCACGTCCATCCTGTATTGAGGGGACCAGAATTGAACACAGGACCAAAAGTGAGGTCTAACTAAGTTCTTATATCTGTAATTCTCCTCTGCCCTCTGTCTATAGTATCCACGTCCTTCCTGTATTGAGTGGACCAGAACTGAACACAGTAGCAAAGGTGAGGTCCAACTAAGTCCTTATATCTGTAAATCTCCTCTATCTGTATATAGTATCCACGTCCATCCTGTATTGAGGGGACCAGAACTGAACACAATACCAAAAGTGATGTCTGACTAAGCCCTTATATCTGTAAATCTCCTCTGCCCTCTGTCTATAGTATCCACGTCCTTCCTGTATTGAGGGAACCAGAACTGAACACAGTACCAAAAGTGAGGTCTAACTAAGTCCTTATATCTGTAAATCTCCTCTGCCCTCTGTCTATTGTATCCACGTCCTTCCAGTATTGAGGGGACCAGAACTGAACACAGTACCAAAAGTGAGGTCTAACTAAGTCCTTATATCTGTAAATCTCCTCTGCCCTCTGTCTATAGTATCCACGTCCTTCCTGTATTGAGGGGACCAGAACTGAACACAGTACCAAAAGTGAGATCTAACTAAGGCCTTATATCTGTAAATCTCCTCTGCCCTCTGTCTATAGTATCCACGTCATTCCTGTATTGAGGGGACCAGAACTGAACACAGTACCAAAATTGAGGTCCAACTAAGTCCTTATATCTGTAAATCTCCTCTGCCCTCTGTCTATAGTATCCACGTCCTTCCTGTATTGAGGGGACCAGAACTGAACACAGTACCAAAAGTGAGGTCTAACTAAGTCCTTATATCTGTCAATCTTCTCTGCCCTCTGTCTATATTATCCACGTCCATCCTGTATTGAGGGTCCAGAACTGAACACAGTACCAAAAGTCAGGTCTAACTAAGGTCTTATATCTGTAAATCTCCTCTGGCCTCTGTCTCTCGTATCCATGTCCTTCCTGTATTGAGGGGACCAGAACTGAACACAGTACCAAAAGTGAGGTCTAACTAAGGCCTTATATCTGTAAATCTCCTCTGCCCTCTGTCTATAATATCCACGTCCTTCCAGTATTGAGGGGACCAGAACTGAACACAGTACCAAAAGTGAGGTCTCACTAAGTCCTTATATCTGTAAATCTCCTCTGCCCTCTGTCTATAGTATCCACGTCCTTCCTGTATTGAGGGGACCAGAACTGAACCCAGTACCAAAAGTGAGGTCTAACTAAGGCCTTATATCTGTAAATCTCCTCTGCCCTCTGTCTATAGTATCCACGTCCTTCCTGTATTGAGGGGACCAGAACTGAACCCAGTACCAAAAGTGAGGTCTAACTAAGGCCTTATATCTGTAAATCTCCTCTGCCCTCTGTCTATAGTATCCTCGTCCTTCCAGTATTGAGGTGACGAGAACTGAACCCAGTACCAAAAGTGAGGTCTAACTACGGCCTTATATCTGTATATCTCCTCTGCCCTCTGTCTATAGTATCCACGTCCTTTCAGTATTGAGGGGACCAGAACTGAACACAGTACCAAAAGTGAGGTCTAACTAAGTCCTTATATCTGTAAATCTCCTCTGCCCTCTGTCTATAGTATCCACGTCCTTCCTGTATTGAGGGGACCAGAACTGAACACAGTACCAAAAGTGAGGTCTAACTAATGCCTTATATCTGTAAATCTCCTCTGCCCTCTGTCTATAGTATCCACGTCCTTCCTGTAGTGTGGCGACCAGAACTGAACACAGTACCAAAAGTAAGGTCTAACTAAGTTCCTATATCTGTAAATCTCCTCTGCCCTCTGTCTATAATATCCACGTCCTTCCAGTATTGAGGGGACCAGAACTGAACACAGTACCAAAAGTGAGGTCTAACTAAGGCCTTATATCTGTAAATCTCCTCTGCCCTCTGTCTCTCGTATCCATGTCCTTCCTGTATTGAGCGGACCAGAACTGAACACAGTACCAAAAGTGAGGTCTAACTAAGGCCTTATATCTGTAAATCTCCTCTGCCCTCTGTCTATATTATCCACGTCCATCCTGTATTGAGCGGACCAGAACTGAACACAGTACCAAAAGTGAGGTCTAACTAAGTCCTTATATCTGTAAATCTCCTCTGCCCTCTGTCTCTCATATCCATGTCCTTCCTGTATTGAGGGGACCAGAACTGAACACAGTACCAAAAGTGAGGTCTAACTAAGGCCTTATATCTGTAAATCTACTCTGCCGTCTGTCTATAGTATCCACGTCCTTCCTGTATTGAGGGACCAGAACTGAACACAGTACCAAAAGTGAGGTCTAACTAATGCCTTATATCTGTAAATCTCCTCTGCCCTCTGTCTATAGTATCCACGTCCTTCCTGTAGTGTGGCGACCAGAACTGAACACAGTACCAAAAGTGAGGTCTAACTAAGTTCCTATATCTGTAAATCTCCTCTGCCCTCTGTCTATAATATCCACGTCCTTCCAGTATTGAGGGGACCAGAACTGAACACAGTACCAAAAGTGAGGTCTCACTAAGGCCTTATATCTGTAAATCTCCTCTGCCCTCTGTCTATAGTATCCACATCCTTCCTGTATTGAGGGACCAGAACTGAACACAGTACCAAAAGTGAGGTCTCACTAAGTCCTTATATCTGTAAATCTCCTCTGCCCTCTGTCTATAGTATCCACGTCCATCCTGTATTGAGGGGACCAGAATTGAACACAGGACCAAAAGTGAGGTCTAACTAAGTTCTTATATCTGTAATTCTCCTCTGCCCTCTGTCTATAGTATCAACGTCCTTCCTGTATTGAGTGGACCAGAACTGAACACAGTAGCAAAGGTGAGGTCCAACTAAGTCCTTATATCTGTAAATCTCCTCTATCTGTATATAGTATCCACGTCCATCCTGTATTGAGGGGACCAGAACTGAACACAGTACCAAAAGTGAGGTCTAACTAAGTCCTTATATCTGTAAATCTCCTCTGCCCTCTGTCTATTGTATCCACATCCTTCGTATATAGAGGGGACCAGAACTGAACACAGTACCAAAAGTCAGGTCTAACTAAGGTCTTATATCTGTAAATCTCCTCTGGCCTCTGTCTCTTGTATCCATGTCCTTCCTGTATTGAGGGGACCAGAACTGAACACAGTACCAAAAGTGAGGTCTAACTAAGGCCTTATATCTGTAAATCTACTCTGCCCTCTGTCTATAGTATCCACGTCCTTCCAGTATTGAGGGGACCAGAACTGAACACTGTACCAAAAGTGAGGTCTAACCAAGGCCTTATATCTGTTAATCTCCTCTGCCCTCTGTCTATAGTATCCACGTCCTTCCTGTATTGAGGGGACCAGAACTGAACACAGCACCAAAAGTGAGGTCTAACTAAGGCCTTATATCTGTAAATCTCCTCTGCCCTCTGTCTATAGTATCCATGTCCTTCCAGTATTGAGGTGACGAGAACTGAACCCAGTACCAAAAGTGAGGTCTAACTACGGCCTTATATCTGTGTATCTCCTCTGCCCTCTGTCTATAGTATCCACGTTCTTCCAGTATTGAGGGGACCAGAACTGAACACAGTACCAAAAATGAGGTCTAACTAAGGCCTTATATCTGTAAATCTCCTCTGCCCTCTGTCTATATTATCCACGTCCATCCTGTATTGAGGGGACCAGAACTGAACACAGTACCAAAAGTCAGGTCTAACTAAGGTCTTATATCTGTAAATCTCCTCTGGCCTCTGTCTCTCGTATCCATGTCCTTCCTGTATTGAGGGGACCAGAACTGAACACAGTACCAAAAGTGAGGTCTAACTAAGGCCTTATATCTGTAAATCTCCTCTGCCCTCTGTCTATAATATCCAAGTCCTTCCAGTATTGAGGGGACCAGAACTGAACACAGTACCAAAAGTGAGGTCTCACTAAGTCCTTATATCTGTAAATCTCCTCTGCCCTCTGTCTATAGTATCCACGTCCTTCCTGTATTGAGGGGACCAGAACTGAACCCAGTACCAAAAGTGAGGTCTAACTACGGCCTTATATCTGTAAATCTCCTCTGCCCTCTGTCTATAGTATCCACGTCCTTCCAGTATTGAGGTGACGAGAACTGAACCCAGTACCAAAAGTGAGGTCTAACTACGGCCTTATATCTGTATATCTCCTCTGCCCTCTGTCTATAGTATCCACGTCCTTTCAGTATTGAGGGGACCAGAACTGAACACAGTACCAAAAGTAAGGTCTAACTAAGTCCTTATATCTGTAACTCTCCTCTGCCCTCTGTCTATAGTATCCACGTCCTTCCTGTATTGAGGGGACCAGAACTGAACACAGTACCAAAAGTGAGATCTAACTAAGTCCTTATATCTGTAAATCTGCTCTGCCCTCTGTCTATAGTATCCACGTCCTTCCTGTATTGAGGGGACCAGAACTGAACACAGTACCAAAAGTGAGGTCTCACTAAGTCCTTATATCTGTAAATCTCCTCTGCCCTCTGTCTATAGTATCCACGTCCTTCCTGTATTGAGGGGACCAGAACTGAATACAGTACCAAAAGTGAGGTCTAACTAATGCCTTATATCTGTAAATCTCCTCTGCCCTCTGTCTATAGTATCCACGTCCTTCCTGTAGTGTGGCGACCAGAACTGAACACAGTACCAAAAGTGAGGTCTAACTAAGTTCCTATATCTGTAAATCTCCTCTGCCCTCTGTCTATAATATCCACGTCCTTCCAGTATTGAGGGGACCAGAACTGAACACAGTACCAAAAGTGAGGTCTAACTAAGGCCTTATATCTGTAAATCTCCTCTGCCCTCCGTCTATATTATCCACGTCCATCCTGTATTGAGGGGACCAGAACTGAACACAGTACCAAAAGTGAGGTCTAACTAAGTCCTTATATCTGTAAATCTCCTCTACCCTCTGTCTCTCGTATCCATGTCCTTCCTGTATTGAGGGGACCAGAACTGAACACAGTACCAAAAGTGAGGTCTAACTAAGGCCTTATATCTGTAAATCTCCTCTGCCCTCTGTCTATATTATCCACGTCCATCCTGTATTGAGCGGACCAGAACTGAACACAGTACCAAAAGTGAGGTCTAACTAAGTCCTTATATCTGTAAATCTCCTCTGCCCTCTGTCTCTCATATCCATGTCCTTCCTGTATTGAGGGGACCAGAACTGAACACAGTACCAAAAGTGAGGTCTAACTAAGGCCTTATATCTGTAAATCTACTCTGCCCTCTGTCTATAGTATCCACGTCCTTCCAGTATTGAGGGGACCAGAACTGAACACAGTACCAAAAGTGAGGTCTCACTAAGTCCTTATATCTGTAAATCTCCTCTGCCCTCTGTCTATAGTATCCACGTCCTTCCTGTATTGAGGGGACCAGAACTGAACACAGTACCAAAAGTGAGGTCTAACTAATGCCTTATATCTGTAAATCTCCTCTGCCCTCTGTCTATAGTATCCACATCCTTCCTGTATTGAGGGGACCAGAACTGAACACAGTACCAAAAGTGAGGTCTAACTAATGCCTTATATCTGTAAATCTCCTCTGCCCTCTGTCTATAGTATCCACGTCCTTCCTGTAGTGTGGCGACCAGAACTGAACACAGTACCAAAAGTGAGGTCTAACTAAGTTCCTATATCTGTAAATCTCCTCTGCCCTCTGTCTATAATATCCACGTCCTTCCAGTATTGAGGGGACCAGAACTGAACACAGTACCAAAAGTGAGGTCTCACTAAGTCCTTATATCTGTAAATCTCCTCTGCCCTCTGTCTATAGTATCCACGTCCATCCTGTATTGAGGGGACCAGAATTGAACACAGGACCAAAAGTCAGGTCTAACTAAGTTCTTATATCTGTAATTCTCCTCTGCCCTCTGTCTATAGTATCCACGTCCTTCCTGTATTGAGTGGACCAGAACTGAACACAGTAGCAAAGGTGAGGTCCAACTAAGTCCTTATATCTGTAAATCTCCTCTATCTGTATATAGTATCCACGTCCATCCTGTATTGAGGGGACCAGAACTGAACACAATACCAAAAGTGATGTCTGACTAACCCTTATATCTGTAAATCTCCTCTGCCCTCTGTCTATAGTATCCACGTCCTTCCTGTATTGAGGGAACCAGAACTGAACACAGTACCAAAAGTGAGGTCTAACTAAGTCCTTATATCTGTAAATCTCCTCTGCCCTCTGTCTATTGTATCCACGTCCTTCCAGTATTGAGGGGAACAGAACTGAACACAGTACCAAAAGTGAGGTCTAACTAAGTCCTTATATCTGTAAATCTCCTCTGCCCTCTGTCTATAGTATCCACGTCCTTCCTGTATTGAGGGGACCAGAACTGAACACAGTACCAAAAGTGAGATCTAACTAAGGCCTTATATCTGTAAATCTCCTCTGCCCTCTGTCTATAGTATCCACGTCATTCCTGTATTGAGGGGACCAGAACTGAACACAGTACCAAAATTGAGGTCCAACTAAGTCCTTATATCTGTAAATCTCCTCTGCCCTCTGTCTATAGTATCCATGTCCTTCCAGTATTGAGGGGACCAGAACTGAACACAGTACCAAAAGTGAGGTCTAACTAAGGCCTTATATCTCTAAATCTCCTCTGCCCTCTGTCTATATTATCCACGTCCATCCTGTATTGAGGGGACCAGAACTGAACACAGTACCAAAATTGAGGTCCAACTAAGTCCTTATATCTGTAAATCTCCTCTGCCCTCTGTCTCTCGTATCCATGTCCTTCCTGTATTGAGGGGACCAGAACTGAACACAGTACCAAAAGTGAGGTCTAACTAAGTCCTTATATCTGTCAATCTTCTCTGCCCTCTGTCTGTAGTATACACGTCCTTCGTATATAGAGGGGACCACAACTGAACACAGTACCAAAAGTCAGGTCTAACTAAGGTCTTATATCTGTAAATCTCCTCTGGCCTCTGTCTCTTGTATCCATGTCCTTCCTGTATTGAGGGGACCAGAACTGAACACAGTACCAAAAGTGAGGTCTAACTAAGGCCTTATATCTGTAAATCTACTCTGCCCTCTGTCTATAGTATCCACGTCCTTCCAGTATTGAGGGGACCAGAACTGAACACAGTACCAAAAGTGAGGTCTGACTAAGTCCTTATATCTGTAAATCTCCTCTGCCCTCTGTATATAGTATCCACGTCCTTCCTGTATTGAGGGGACCAGAACTGAACACAGTAGCAAAAGTGAGGTCTAACTACGGCCTTATATCTGTAAATCTCCTCTGCCCTCTGTCTATAGTATCCACGTCCTTCCTGTATTGAGGGGACCAGAACTGAACACAGTACCAAAAGTGAGGTCTAACTAAGTCCTTATATCTGTAAATCTCCTCTGCCCTCTGTCTATAGTATCCACGTCCTTCCTGTATTGAGGGGACCAGAACTGAACACAGTACCAAAAGTGAGGTCTAACTACGACCTTATATCTGTAAATCTCCTCTGCCCTCTGTCTATAGTATCCACGTCCTTCCAGTATTGAGGTGACGAGAACTGAACCCAGTACCAAAAGTGAGGTCTAACTACGGCCTTATATCTGTATATCTCCTCTGCCCTCTGTCTATAGTATCCACATCCTTTCAGTATTGAGGGGACCAGAACTGAACACAGTACCAAAAGTGAGGTCTAACTAAGTCCTTATATCTGTAAATCTCCTCTGCCCTCTGTCTATAGTATCCACGTCCTTCCTGTATTGAGGGGACCAGAACTGAACACAGTACCAAAAGTGAGGTCTCACTAAGTCCTTATATCTGTAAATCTCCTCTGCCCTCTGTCTATAGTATCCACGTCCTTCCTGTATTGAGGGGACCAGAACTGAACACAGTACCAAAAGTGAGGTCTAACTAATGCCTTATATCTGTAAATCTCCTCTGCCCTCTGTCTATAGTATCCACGTCCTTCCTGTAGTGTGGCGACCAGAACTGAACACAGTACCAAAAGTGATGTCTAACTAAGTTCCTATATCTGTAAATCTCCTCTGCCCTCTGTCTATAATATCCACGTCCTTCCAGTATTGAGGGGACCAGAACTGAACACAGTACCAAAAGTGAGGTCTCACTAAGGCCTTATATCTGTAAATCTCCTCTGCCCTCTGTCTATAGTATCCACATCCTTCCTGTATTGAGGGACCAGAACTGAACACAGTACCAAAAGTGAGGTCTCACTAAGTCCTTATATCTGTAAATCTCCTCTGCCCTCTGTCTCTCGTATCCATGTCCTTCCTGTATTGAGGGGACCAGAACTGAACACAGTACCAAAAGTCAGGTCTAACTAAGGTCTTATATCTGTAAATCTCCTCTGCCCTCTGTCTCCCATATCCATGTCCTTCCTGTATTGAGGGGACCAGAACTGAACACAGTACCAAAAGTGAGGTCTAACTAAGGCCTTATATCTGTAAATCTACTCTGCCCTCTGTCTATAGTATCCACGTCCTTCCAGTATTGAGGGGACCAGAACTGAACACAGTACCAAAAGTGAGGTCTCACTAAGTCCTTATATCTGTAAATCTCCTCTGCCCTCTGTCTATAGTATCCACGTCCTTCCTGTATTGAGGGGACCAGAACTGAACACAGTACCAAAAGTGAGGTCTCACTAAGTCCTTATATCTGTAAATCTCCTCTGCCCTCTGTCTATAGTATCTACGTCCTTCCTGTATTGAGGGGACCAGAACTGAACACAGTACCAAAAGTGAGGTCTAACTAATGCCTTATATCTGTAAATCTCCTCTGCCCTCTGTCTATAGTATCCACGTCCTTCCTGTAGTGTTGCGACCAGAACTGAACCCAGTACCAAAAGTGAGGTCTAACTACGGCCTTATATCTGTAAATCTCCTCTGCCCTCTGTCTATAGTATCCACGTCCTTCCAGTATTGAGGGGACCAGAACTGAACACAGTACCAAAAGTGAGGTCTAACTACGGCCTTATATCTGTATATCTCCTCTGCCCTCTGTCTATAGTATCCACGTCCTTTCAGTATTGAGGGGACCAGAACTGAACACAGTACCAAAAGTGTGGTCTAACTAAGTCCTTATATCTGTAAATCTCCTCTGCCCTCTGTCTATAGTATCCACGTCCTTCCTGTATTGAGGGGACCAGAACTGAACACAGTACCAAAAGTGAGATCTAACTAAGTCCTTATATCTCTAAATCTCCTCTGCCCTCTGTCTATAGTATCCACGTCCTTCCTGTATTGAGGGGACCAGAACTGAACACAGTACCAAAAGTGAGGTCTCACTAAGTCCTTATATCTGTAAATCTCCTCTGCCCTCTGTCTATAGTATCCACGTCCTTCCTGTATTGAGGGGACCAGAACTGAACACAGTACCAAAAGTGAGGTCTAACTAATGCCTTATATCTGTAAATCTCCTCTGCCCTCTGTCTCTCGTATCCATGTCCTTCCTGTATTGAGGGGACCAGAACTGAACACAGTACCAAAAGTCAGGTCTAACTAAGGTCTTATATCTGTAAATCTCCTCTGCCCTCTGTCTCCCATATCCATGTCCTTCCTGTATTGAGGGGACCAGAACTGAACACAGTACCAAAAGTGAGGTCTAACTAAGGCCTTATATCTGTAAATCTACTCTGCCCTCTGTCTATAGTATCCACGTCCTTCCAGTATTGAGGGGACCAGAACTGAACACAGTACCAAAAGTGAGGTCTCACTAAGTCCTTATATCTGTAAATCTCCTCTGCCCTCTGTCTATAGTATCCACGTCCTTCCTGTATTGAGGGGACCAGAACTGAACACAGTACCAAAAGTGAGGTCTCAATAAGTCCTTATATCTGTAAATCTCCTCTGCCCTCTGTCTATAGTATCTACGTCCTTCCTGTATTGAGGGGACCAGAACTGAACACAGTACCAAAAGTGAGGTCTAACTAATGCCTTATATCTGTAAATCTCCTCTGCCCTCTGTCTATAGTATCCACGTCCTTCCTGTAGTGTTGCGACCAGAACTGAACCCAGTACCAAAAGTGAGGTCTAACTACGGCCTTATATCTGTAAATCTCCTCTGCCCTCTGTCTATAGTATCCACGTCCTTCCAGTATTGAGGGGACCAGAACTGAACACAGTACCAAAAGTGAGGTCTAACTACGGCCTTATATCTGTATATCTCCTCTGCCCTCTGTCTATAGTATCCACGTCCTTTCAGTATTGAGGGGACCAGAACTGAACACAGTACCAAAAGTGTGGTCTAACTAAGTCCTTATATCTGTAAATCTCCTCTGCCCTCTGTCTATAGTATCCACGTCCTTCCTGTATTGAGGGGACCAGAACTGAACACAGTACCAAAAGTGAGATCTAACTAAGTCCTTATATCTGTAAATCTCCTCTGCCCTCTGTCTATAGTATCCACGTCCTTCCTGTATTGAGGGGACCAGAACTGAACACAGTACCAAAAGTGAGGTCTAACTAAGGCCTTATATCTGTAAATCTACTCTGCCCTCTGTCTATAGTATCCACGTCCTTCCAGTATTGAGGGGACCAGAACTGAACACAGTACCAAAAGTGAGGTCTGACTAAGTCCTTATATCTGTAAATCTCCTCTGCCCTCTGTATATAGTATCCACGTCCTTCCTGTATTGAGGGGACCAGAACTGAACACAGTAGCAAAAGTGAGGTCTAACTACGGCCTTATATCTGTAAATCTCCTCTGCCCTCTGTCTATAGTATCCACGTCCTTCCTGTATTGAGGGGACCAGAACTGAACACAGTACCAAAAGTGAGGTCTAACTAAGTCCTTATATCTGTAAATCTCCTCTGCCCTCTGTCTATAGTATCCACGTCCTTCCTGTATTGAGGGGACCAGAACTGAACACAGTACCAAAAGTGAGGTCTAACTACGACCTTATATCTGTAAATCTCCTCTGCCCTCTGTCTATAGTATCCACGTCCTTCCAGTATTGAGGTGACGAGAACTGAACCCAGTACCAAAAGTGAGGTCTAACTACGGCCTTATATCTGTATATCTCCTCTGCCCTCTGTCTATAGTATCCACATCCTTTCAGTATTGAGGGGACCAGAACTGAACACAGTACCAAAAGTGAGGTCTAACTAAGTCCTTATATCTGTAAATCTCCTCTGCCCTCTGTCTATAGTATCCACGTCCTTCCTGTATTGAGGGGACCAGAACTGAACACAGTACCAAAAGTGAGGTCTCACTAAGTCCTTATATCTGTAAATCTCCTCTGCCCTCTGTCTATAGTATCCACGTCCTTCCTGTATTGAGGGGACCAGAACTGAACACAGTACCAAAAGTGAGGTCTAACTAATGCCTTATATCTGTAAATCTCCTCTGCCCTCTGTCTATAGTATCCACGTCCTTCCTGTAGTGTGGCGACCAGAACTGAACACAGTACCAAAAGTGATGTCTAACTAAGTTCCTATATCTGTAAATCTCCTCTGCCCTCTGTCTATAATATCCACGTCCTTCCAGTATTGAGGGGACCAGAACTGAACACAGTACCAAAAGTGAGGTCTCACTAAGGCCTTATATCTGTAAATCTCCTCTGCCCTCTGTCTATAGTATCCACATCCTTCCTGTATTGAGGGACCAGAACTGAACACAGTACCAAAAGTGAGGTCTCACTAAGTCCTTATATCTGTAAATCTCCTCTGCCCTCTGTCTCTCGTATCCATGTCCTTCCTGTATTGAGGGGACCAGAACTGAACACAGTACCAAAAGTCAGGTCTAACTAAGGTCTTATATCTGTAAATCTCCTCTGCCCTCTGTCTCCCATATCCATGTCCTTCCTGTATTGAGGGGACCAGAACTGAACACAGTACCAAAAGTGAGGTCTAACTAAGGCCTTATATCTGTAAATCTACTCTGCCCTCTGTCTATAGTATCCACGTCCTTCCAGTATTGAGGGGACCAGAACTGAACACAGTACCAAAAGTGAGGTCTCACTAAGTCCTTATATCTGTAAATCTCCTCTGCCCTCTGTCTATAGTATCCACGTCCTTCCTGTATTGAGGGGACCAGAACTGAACACAGTACCAAAAGTGAGGTCTCACTAAGTCCTTATATCTGTAAATCTCCTCTGCCCTCTGTCTATAGTATCTACGTCCTTCCTGTATTGAGGGGACCAGAACTGAACACAGTACCAAAAGTGAGGTCTAACTAATGCCTTATATCTGTAAATCTCCTCTGCCCTCTGTCTATAGTATCCACGTCCTTCCTGTAGTGTTGCGACCAGAACTGAACCCAGTACCAAAAGTGAGGTCTAACTACGGCCTTATATCTGTAAATCTCCTCTGCCCTCTGTCTATAGTATCCACGTCCTTCCAGTATTGAGGGGACCAGAACTGAACACAGTACCAAAAGTGAGGTCTAACTACGGCCTTATATCTGTATATCTCCTCTGCCCTCTGTCTATAGTATCCACGTCCTTTCAGTATTGAGGGGACCAGAACTGAACACAGTACCAAAAGTGTGGTCTAACTAAGTCCTTATATCTGTAAATCTCCTCTGCCCTCTGTCTATAGTATCCACGTCCTTCCTGTATTGAGGGGACCAGAACTGAACACAGTACCAAAAGTGAGATCTAACTAAGTCCTTATATCTCTAAATCTCCTCTGCCCTCTGTCTATAGTATCCACGTCCTTCCTGTATTGAGGGGACCAGAACTGAACACAGTACCAAAAGTGAGGTCTCACTAAGTCCTTATATCTGTAAATCTCCTCTGCCCTCTGTCTATAGTATCCACGTCCTTCCTGTATTGAGGGGACCAGAACTGAACACAGTACCAAAAGTGAGGTCTAACTAATGCCTTATATCTGTAAATCTCCTCTGCCCTCTGTCTCTCGTATCCATGTCCTTCCTGTATTGAGGGGACCAGAACTGAACACAGTACCAAAAGTCAGGTCTAACTAAGGTCTTATATCTGTAAATCTCCTCTGCCCTCTGTCTCCCATATCCATGTCCTTCCTGTATTGAGGGGACCAGAACTGAACACAGTACCAAAAGTGAGGTCTAACTAAGGCCTTATATCTGTAAATCTACTCTGCCCTCTGTCTATAGTATCCACGTCCTTCCAGTATTGAGGGGACCAGAACTGAACACAGTACCAAAAGTGAGGTCTCACTAAGTCCTTATATCTGTAAATCTCCTCTGCCCTCTGTCTATAGTATCCACGTCCTTCCTGTATTGAGGGGACCAGAACTGAACACAGTACCAAAAGTGAGGTCTCAATAAGTCCTTATATCTGTAAATCTCCTCTGCCCTCTGTCTATAGTATCTACGTCCTTCCTGTATTGAGGGGACCAGAACTGAACACAGTACCAAAAGTGAGGTCTAACTAATGCCTTATATCTGTAAATCTCCTCTGCCCTCTGTCTATAGTATCCACGTCCTTCCTGTAGTGTTGCGACCAGAACTGAACCCAGTACCAAAAGTGAGGTCTAACTACGGCCTTATATCTGTAAATCTCCTCTGCCCTCTGTCTATAGTATCCACGTCCTTCCAGTATTGAGGGGACCAGAACTGAACACAGTACCAAAAGTGAGGTCTAACTACGGCCTTATATCTGTATATCTCCTCTGCCCTCTGTCTATAGTATCCACGTCCTTTCAGTATTGAGGGGACCAGAACTGAACACAGTACCAAAAGTGTGGTCTAACTAAGTCCTTATATCTGTAAATCTCCTCTGCCCTCTGTCTATAGTATCCACGTCCTTCCTGTATTGAGGGGACCAGAACTGAACACAGTACCAAAAGTGAGATCTAACTAAGTCCTTATATCTGTAAATCTCCTCTGCCCTCTGTCTATAGTATCCACGTCCTTCCTGTATTGAGGGGACCAGAACTGAACACAGTACCAAAAGTGAGGTCTCACTAAGTCCTTATATCTGTAAATCTCCTCTGCCCTCTGTCTATAGTATCCACGTCCTTCCTGTATTGAGGGGACCAGAACTGAACACAGTACCAAAAGTGAGGTCTAACTAATGCCTTATATCTGTAAATCTCCTCTGCCCTCTGTCTATAGTATCCACGTCCTTCCTGTAGTGTGGCGACCAGAACTGAACACAGTACCAAAAGTGAGGTCTAACTAAGTTCCTATATCTGTAAATCTCCTCTGCCCTCTGTCTCCCATATCCACGTCCTTCCTGTATTGAGGGGACCAGAACTGAACACAGTACCAAAAGTGAGATCTAACTAAGTCCTTATATCTGTAAATCTCCTCTGCCCTCTGTCTATAGTATCCACGTCCTTCCTGTATTGAGGGGACCAGAACTGAACACAGTACCAAAAGTGAGGTCTCACTAAGTCCTTATATCTGTAAATCTCCTCTGCCCTCTGTCTATAGTATCCACGTCCTTCCTGTAGTGTGGCGACCAGAACTGAACACAGTACCAAAAGTGAGGTCTAACTAAGTTCCTATATCTGTAAATCTCCTCTGCCCTCTGTCTCCCATATCCATGTCCTTCCTGTATTGAGGGGACCAGAACTGAACACAGTACCAAAAGTGAGGTCTAACTAAGGCCTTATATCTGTAAATCTACTCTGCCCTCTGTCTATAGTATCCACGTCCTTCCAGTATTGAGGGGACCAGAACTGAACACAGTACCAAAAGTGAGGTCTCACTAAGTCCTTATATCTGTAAATCTCCTCTGCCCTCTGTCTATAGTATCCACGTCCTTCCTGTATTGAGGGGACCAGAACTGAACACAGTACCAAAAGTGAGGTCTAACTAAGGCCTTATATCTGTAAATCTCCTCTGCCCTCTGTCTATAGTATCCACATCCTTCCTGTATTGAGGGGACCAGAACTGAACACAGTACCTAAAGTCAGGTCTAACTAAGTCCTTATATCTGTAAATCTTCTCTGCCCTCTGTCTGTAGTATGCACGTCCTTCATATATAGAGGGGACCAGAACTGAACACAGTACCAAAAGTCAGGTCTAACTAAGTCCTTATATCTGTAAATCTCCTCTGGCCTCTGTCTCTCGTATCCATGTCCTTCCTGTATTGAGGGGACCAGAACTGAACACAGTACCAAAAGTGAGGTCTAACTAAGGCCTTATATCTGTAAATCTACTCTGCCCTCTGTCTATAGTATCCACGTCCTTCCAGTATTGAGGGGACCAGAACTGAACACAGTACCAAAAGTGAGGTCTCACTAAGTCCTTATATCTGTAAATCTCCTCTGCCCTCTGTCTATAGTATCCACGTCCTTCCTGTATTGAGGGGACCAGAACTGAACACAGTACCAAAAGTGAGGTCTCACTAAGTCCTTATATCTGTAAATCTCCTCTGCCCTCTGTCTATAGTATCTACGTCCTTCCTGTATTGAGGGGACCAGAACTGAACACAGTACCAAAAGTGAGGTCTAACTAATGCCTTATATCTGTAAATCTCCTCTGCCCTCTGTCTATAGTATCCACGTCCTTCCTGTAGTGTTGCGACCAGAACTGAACCCAGTACCAAAAGTGAGGTCTAACTACGGCCTTATATCTGTAAATCTCCTCTGCCCTCTGTCTATAGTATCCACGTCCTTCCAGTATTGAGGGGACCAGAACTGAACACAGTACCAAAAGTGAGGTCTAACTACGGCCTTATATCTGTATATCTCCTCTGCCCTCTGTCTATAGTATCCACGTCCTTCCAGTATTGAGGGGACCAGAACTGAACACAGTACCAAAAGTCAGGTCTAACTAAGGTCTTATATCTGTAAATCTCCTCTGGCCTCTGTCTCTTGTATCCATGTCCTTCCTGTATTGAGGGGACCAGAACTGAACACAGTACCAAAAGTGAGGTCTAACTAAGGCCTTATATCTGTAAATCTACTCTGCCCTCTGTCTATAGTATCCACGTCCTTCCAGTATTGAGGGGACCAGAACTGAACACAGTACCAAAAGTGAGGTCTGACTAAGTCCTTATATCTGTAAATCTCCTCTGCCCTCTGTATATAGTATCCACGTCCTTCCTGTATTGAGGGGACCAGAACTGAACACAGTAGCAAAAGTGAGGTCTAACTACGGCCTTATATCTGTAAATCTCCTCTGCCCTCTGTCTATAGTATCCACGTCCTTCCTGTATTGAGGGGACCAGAACTGAACACAGTACCAAAAGTGAGGTCTAACTAAGTCCTTATATCTGTAAATCTCCTCTGCCCTCTGTCTATAGTATCCACGTCCTTCCTGTATTGAGGGGACCAGAACTGAACACAGTACCAAAAGTGAGGTCTAACTACGGCCTTATATCTGTAAATCTCCTCTGCCCTCTGTCTATAGTATCCACGTCCTTCCAGTATTGAGGTGACGAGAACTGAACCCAGTACCAAAAGTGAGGTCTAACTACGGCCTTATATCTGTATATCTCCTCTGCCCTCTGTCTATAGTATCCACGTCCTTTCAGTATTGAGGGGACCAGAACTGAACACAGTACCAAAAGTGAGGTCTAACTAAGTCCTTATATCTGTAAATCTCCTCTGCCCTCTGTCTATAGTATCCACGTCCTTCCTGTATTGAGGGGACCAGAACTGAACACAGTACCAAAAGTGAGGTCTCACTAAGTCCTTATATCTGTAAATCTCCTCTGCCCTCTGTCTATAGTATCCACGTCCTTCCTGTATTGAGGGGACCAGAACTGAACACAGTACCAAAAGTGAGGTCTAACTAATGCCTTATATCTGTAAATCTCCTCTGCCCTCTGTCTATAGTATCCACGTCCTTCCTGTAGTGTGGCGACCAGAACTGAACACAGTACCAAAAGTGATGTCTAACTAAGTTCCTATATCTGTAAATCTCCTCTGCCCTCTGTCTATAATATCCACGTCCTTCCAGTATTGAGGGGACCAGAACTGAACACAGTACCAAAAGTGAGGTCTCACTAAGGCCTTATATCTGTAAATCTCCTCTGCCCTCTGTCTATAGTATCCACATCCTTCCTGTATTGAGGGACCAGAACTGAACACAGTACCAAAAGTGAGGTCTCACTAAGTCCTTATATCTGTAAATCTCCTCTGCCCTCTGTCTCTCGTATCCATGTCCTTCCTGTATTGAGGGGACCAGAACTGAACACAGTACCAAAAGTCAGGTCTAACTAAGGTCTTATATCTGTAAATCTCCTCTGCCCTCTGTCTCCCATATCCATGTCCTTCCTGTATTGAGGGGACCAGAACTGAACACAGTACCAAAAGTGAGGTCTAACTAAGGCCTTATATCTGTAAATCTACTCTGCCCTCTGTCTATAGTATCCACGTCCTTCCAGTATTGAGGGGACCAGAACTGAACACAGTACCAAAAGTGAGGTCTCACTAAGTCCTTATATCTGTAAATCTCCTCTGCCCTCTGTCTATAGTATCCACGTCCTTCCTGTATTGAGGGGACCAGAACTGAACACAGTACCAAAAGTGAGGTCTCACTAAGTCCTTATATCTGTAAATCTCCTCTGCCCTCTGTCTATAGTATCTACGTCCTTCCTGTATTGAGGGGACCAGAACTGAACACAGTACCAAAAGTGAGGTCTAACTAATGCCTTATATCTGTAAATCTCCTCTGCCCTCTGTCTATAGTATCCACGTCCTTCCTGTAGTGTTGCGACCAGAACTGAACCCAGTACCAAAAGTGAGGTCTAACTACGGCCTTATATCTGTAAATCTCCTCTGCCCTCTGTCTATAGTATCCACGTCCTTCCAGTATTGAGGGGACCAGAACTGAACACAGTACCAAAAGTGAGGTCTAACTACGGCCTTATATCTGTATATCTCCTCTGCCCTCTGTCTATAGTATCCACGTCCTTTCAGTATTGAGGGGACCAGAACTGAACACAGTACCAAAAGTGTGGTCTAACTAAGTCCTTATATCTGTAAATCTCCTCTGCCCTCTGTCTATAGTATCCACGTCCTTCCTGTATTGAGGGGACCAGAACTGAACACAGTACCAAAAGTGAGATCTAACTAAGTCCTTATATCTGTAAATCTCCTCTGCCCTCTGTCTATAGTATCCACGTCCTTCCTGTATTGAGGGGACCAGAACTGAACACAGTACCAAAAGTGAGGTCTCACTAAGTCCTTATATCTGTAAATCTCCTCTGCCCTCTGTCTATAGTATCCACGTCCTTCCTGTATTGAGGGGACCAGAACTGAACACAGTACCAAAAGTGAGGTCTAACTAATGCCTTATATCTGTAAATCTCCTCTGCCCTCTGTCTCTCGTATCCATGTCCTTCCTGTATTGAGGGGACCAGAACTGAACACAGTACCAAAAGTCAGGTCTAACTAAGGTCTTATATCTGTAAATCTCCTCTGCCCTCTGTCTCCCATATCCATGTCCTTCCTGTATTGAGGGGACCAGAACTGAACACAGTACCAAAAGTGAGGTCTAACTAAGGCCTTATATCTGTAAATCTACTCTGCCCTCTGTCTATAGTATCCACGTCCTTCCAGTATTGAGGGGACCAGAACTGAACACAGTACCAAAAGTGAGGTCTCACTAAGTCCTTATATCTGTAAATCTCCTCTGCCCTCTGTCTATAGTATCCACGTCCTTCCTGTATTGAGGGGACCAGAACTGAACACAGTACCAAAAGTGAGGTCTCAATAAGTCCTTATATCTGTAAATCTCCTCTGCCCTCTGTCTATAGTATCTACGTCCTTCCTGTATTGAGGGGACCAGAACTGAACACAGTACCAAAAGTGAGGTCTAACTAATGCCTTATATCTGTAAATCTCCTCTGCCCTCTGTCTATAGTATCCACGTCCTTCCTGTAGTGTTGCGACCAGAACTGAACCCAGTACCAAAAGTGAGGTCTAACTACGGCCTTATATCTGTAAATCTCCTCTGCCCTCTGTCTATAGTATCCACGTCCTTCCAGTATTGAGGGGACCAGAACTGAACACAGTACCAAAAGTGAGGTCTAACTACGGCCTTATATCTGTATATCTCCTCTGCCCTCTGTCTATAGTATCCACGTCCTTTCAGTATTGAGGGGACCAGAACTGAACACAGTACCAAAAGTGTGGTCTAACTAAGTCCTTATATCTGTAAATCTCCTCTGCCCTCTGTCTATAGTATCCACGTCCTTCCTGTATTGAGGGGACCAGAACTGAACACAGTACCAAAAGTGAGATCTAACTAAGTCCTTATATCTGTAAATCTCCTCTGCCCTCTGTCTATAGTATCCACGTCCTTCCTGTATTGAGGGGACCAGAACTGAACACAGTACCAAAAGTGAGGTCTCACTAAGTCCTTATATCTGTAAATCTCCTCTGCCCTCTGTCTATAGTATCCACGTCCTTCCTGTATTGAGGGGACCAGAACTGAACACAGTACCAAAAGTGAGGTCTAACTAATGCCTTATATCTGTAAATCTCCTCTGCCCTCTGTCTATAGTATCCACGTCCTTCCTGTAGTGTGGCGACCAGAACTGAACACAGTACCAAAAGTGAGGTCTAACTAAGTTCCTATATCTGTAAATCTCCTCTGCCCTCTGTCTCCCATATCCACGTCCTTCCTGTATTGAGGGGACCAGAACTGAACACAGTACCAAAAGTGAGATCTAACTAAGTCCTTATATCTGTAAATCTCCTCTGCCCTCTGTCTATAGTATCCACGTCCTTCCTGTATTGAGGGGACCAGAACTGAACACAGTACCAAAAGTGAGGTCTCACTAAGTCCTTATATCTGTAAATCTCCTCTGCCCTCTGTCTATAGTATACACGTCCTTCCTGTATTGAGGGGACCAGAACTGAACACAGTACCAAAAGTGAGGTCTAACTAATGCCTTCTATCTGTAAATCTCCTCTGCCCTCTGTCTATAGTATCCACGTCCTTCCTGTAGTGTGGCGACCAGAACTGAACACAGTACCAAAAGTGAGGTCTAACTAAGTTCCTATATCTGTAAATCTCCTCTGCCCTCTGTCTCCCATATCCATGTCCTTCCTGTATTGAGGGGACCAGAACTGAACACAGTACCAAAAGTGAGGTCTAACTAAGGCCTTATATCTGTAAATCTACTCTGCCCTCTGTCTATAGTATCCACGTCCTTCCAGTATTGAGGGGACCAGAACTGAACACAGTACCAAAAGTGAGGTCTCACTAAGTCCTTATATCTGTAAATCTCCTCTGCCCTCTGTCTATAGTATCCACGTCCTTCCTGTATTGAGGGGACCAGAACTGAACACAGTACCAAAAGTGAGGTCTAACTAAGGCCTTATATCTGTAAATCTCCTCTGCCCTCTGTCTATAGTATCCACATCCTTCCTGTATTGAGGGGACCAGAACTGAACACAGTACCTAAAGTCAGGTCTAACTAAGTCCTTATATCTGTAAATCTTCTCTGCCCTCTGTCTGTAGTATGCACGTCCTTCATATATAGAGGGGACCAGAACTGAACACAGTACCAAAAGTCAGGTCTAACTAAGTCCTTATATCTGTAAATCTCCTCTGGCCTCTGTCTCTCGTATCCATGTCCTTCCTGTATTGAGGGGACCAGAACTGAACACAGTACCAAAAGTGAGGTCTAACTAAGGCCTTATATCTGTAAATCTACTCTGCCCTCTGTCTATAGTATCCACGTCCTTCCAGTATTGAGGGGACCAGAACTGAACACAGTACCAAAAGTGAGGTCTCACTAAGTCCTTATATCTGTAAATCTCCTCTGCCCTCTGTCTATAGTATCCACGTCCTTCCTGTATTGAGGGGACCAGAACTGAACACAGTACCAAAAGTGAGGTCTCACTAAGTCCTTATATCTGTAAATCTCCTCTGCCCTCTGTCTATAGTATCTACGTCCTTCCTGTATTGAGGGGACCAGAACTGAACACAGTACCAAAAGTGAGGTCTAACTAATGCCTTATATCTGTAAATCTCCTCTGCCCTCTGTCTATAGTATCCACGTCCTTCCTGTAGTGTTGCGACCAGAACTGAACCCAGTACCAAAAGTGAGGTCTAACTACGGCCTTATATCTGTAAATCTCCTCTGCCCTCTGTCTATAGTATCCACGTCCTTCCAGTATTGAGGGGACCAGAACTGAACACAGTACCAAAAGTGAGGTCTAACTACGGCCTTATATCTGTATATCTCCTCTGCCCTCTGTCTATAGTATCCACGTCCTTTCAGTATTGAGGGGACCAGAACTGAACACAGTACCAAAAGTGTGGTCTAACTAAGTCCTTATATCTGTAAATCTCCTCTGCCCTCTGTCTATAGTATCCACGTCCTTCCTGTATTGAGGGGACCAGAACTGAATACAGTACCAAAAGTGAGGTCTAACTAATGCCTTATATCTGTAAATCTCCTCTGCCCTCTGTCTATAGTATCCACGTCCTTCCTGTAGTGTGGCGACCAGAACTGAACACAGTACCAAAAGTGAGGTCTAACTAAGTTCCTATATCTGTAAATCTCCTCTGCCCTCTGTCTATAATATCCACGTCCTTCCAGTATTGAGGGGACCAGAACTGAACACAGTACCAAAAGTGAGGTCTAACTAAGGCCTTATATCTGTAAATCTCCTCTGCCCTCCGTTTATATTATCCACGTCCATCCTGTATTGAGGGGACCAGAACTGAACAGAGTACCAAAAGTGAGGTCTAACTAAGTCCTTATATCTGTAAATCTCCTCTGCCCTCTGTCTCTCGTATCCATGTCCTTCCTGTATTGAGGGGACCAGAACTGAACACAGTACCAAAAGTGAGGTCTAACTAAGGCCTTATATCTGTAAATCTCCTCTGCCCTCTGTCTATATTATCCACGTCCATCCTGTATTGAGCGGACCAGAACTGAACACAGTACCAAAAGTGAGGTCTAACTAAGTCCTTATATCTGTAAATCTCCTCTGCCCTCTGTCTCTCATATCCATGTCCTTCCTGTATTGAGGGGACCAGAACTGAACACAGTACCAAAAGTGAGGTCTAACTAAGGCCTTATATCTGTAAATCTACTCTGCCCTCTGTCTATAGTATCCACGTCCTTCCAGTATTGAGGGGACCAGAACTGAACACAGTACCAAAAGTGAGGTCTCACTAAGTCCTTATATCTGTAAATCTCCTCTGCCCTCTGTCTATAGTATCCACGTCCTTCCTGTATTGAGGGGACCAGAACTGAACACAGTACCAAAAGTGAGGTCTAACTAATGCCTTATATCTGTAAATCTCCTCTGCCCTCTGTCTATAGTATCCACATCCTTCCTGTATTGAGGGGACCAGAACTGAACACAGTACCAAAAGTGAGGTCTAACTAATGCCTTATATCTGTAAATCTCCTCTGCCCTCTGTCTATAGTATCCACGTCCTTCCTGTAGTGTGGCGACCAGAACTGAACACAGTACCAAAAGTGAGGTCTAACTAAGTTCCTATATCTGTAAATCTCCTCTGCCCTCTGTCTATAATATCCACGTCCTTCCAGTATTGAGGGGACCAGAACTGAACACAGTACCAAAAGTGAGGTCTCACTAAGTCCTTATATCTGTAAATCTCCTCTGCCCTCTGTCTATAGTATCCACATCCATCCTGTATTGAGGGGACCAGAATTGAACACAGGACCAAAAGTGAGGTCTAACTAAGTTCTTATATCTGTAATTCTCCTCTGCCCTCTGTCTATAGTATCCACGTCTTTCCTGTATTGAGTGGACCAGAACTGAACACAGTAGCAAAGGTGAGGTCCAACTAAGTCCTTATATCTGTAAATCTCCTCTATCTGTATATAGTATCCACGTCCATCCTGTATTGAGGGGACCAGAACTGAACACAATACCAAAAGTGATGTCTGACTAACCCTTATATCTGTAAATCTCCTCTGCCCTCTGTCTATAGTATCCACGTCCTTCCTGTATTGAGGGAACCAGAACTGAACACAGTACCAAAAGTGAGGTCTAACTAAGTCCTTATATCTGTAAATCTCCTCTGCCCTCTGTCTATTGTATCCACGTCCTTCCAGTATTGAGGGGAACAGAACTGAACACAGTACCAAAAGTGAGGTCTAACTAAGTCCTTATATCTGTAAATCTCCTCTGCCCTCTGTCTATAGTATCCACGTCCTTCCTGTATTGAGGGGACCAGAACTGAACACAGTACCAAAAGTGAGATCTAACTAAGGCCTTATATCTGTACATCTCCTCTGCCCTCTGTCTATAGTATCCACGTCATTCCTGTATTGAGGGGACCAGAACTGAACACAGTACCAAAATTGAGGTCCAACTAAGTCCTTATATCTGTAAATCTCCTCTGCCCTCTGTCTATAGTATCCATGTCCTTCCAGTATTGAGGGGACCAGAACTGAACACAGTACCAAAAGTGAGGTCTAACTAAGGCCTTATATCTCTAAATCTCCTCTGCCCTCTGTCTATATTATCCACGTCCATCCTGTATTGAGGGGACCAGAACTGAACACAGTACCAAAATTGAGGTCCAACTAAGTCCTTATATCTGTAAATCTCCTCTGCCCTCTGTCTCTCGTATCCATGTCCTTCCTGTATTGAGGGGACCAGAACTGAACACAGTACCAAAAGTGAGGTCTAACTAAGTCCTTATATCTGTCAATCTTCTCTGCCCTCTGTCTGTAGTATACACGTCCTTCGTATATAGAGGGGACCAGAACTGAACACAGTACCAAAAGTCAGGTCTAACTAAGGTCTTATATCTGTAAATCTCCTCTGGCCTCTGTCTCTTGTATCCATGTCCTTCCTGTATTGAGGGGACCAGAACTGAACACAGTACCAAAAGTGAGGTCTAACTAAGGCCTTATATCTGTAAATCTACTCTGCCCTCTGTCTATAGTATCCACGTCCTTCCAGTATTGAGGGGACCAGAACTGAACACAGTACCAAAAGTGAGGTCTGACTAAGTCCTTATATCTGTAAATCTCCTCTGCCCTCTGTATATAGTATCCACGTCCTTCCTGTATTGAGGGGACCAGAACTGAACACAGTAGCAAAAGTGAGCTCTAACTACGGCCTTATATCTGTAAATCTCCTCTGCCCTCTGTCTATAGTATCCACGTCCTTCCTGTATTGAGGGGACCAGAACTGAACACAGTACCAAAAGTGAGGTCTAACTAAGTCCTTATATCTGTAAATCTCCTCTGCCCTCTGTCTATAGTATCCACGTCCTTCCTGTATTGAGGGGACCAGAACTGAACACAGTACCAAAAGTGAGGTCTAACTACGGCCTTATATCTGTAAATCTCCTCTGCCCTCTGTCTATAGTATCCACGTCCTTCCAGTATTGAGGTGACGAGAACTGAACCCAGTACCAAAAGTGAGGTCTAACTACGGCCTTATATCTGTATATCTCCTCTGCCCTCTGTCTATAGTATCCACGTCCTTTCAGTATTGAGGGGACCAGAACTGAACACAGTACCAAAAGTGAGGTCTAACTAAGTCCTTATATCTGTAAATCTCCTCTGCCCTCTGTCTATAGTATCCACGTCCTTCCTGTATTGAGGGGACCAGAACTGAACACAGTACCAAAAGTGAGATCTAACTAAGACCTTACATCTGTAAATCTCCTCTGCCCTCTGTCTATAGTATCCACGTCCTTCCTGTAGTGTTGCGACCAGAACTGAACCCAGTACCAAAAGTGAGGTCTAACTACGGCCTTATATCTGTAAATCTCCTCTGCCCTCTGTCTATAGTATCCACGTCCTTCCAGTATTGAGGGGACCAGAACTGAACACAGTACCAAAAGTGAGGTCTAACTACGGCCTTATATCTGTATATCTCCTCTGCCCTCTGTCTATAGTATCCACGTCCTTTCAGTATTGAGGGGACCAGAACTGAACACAGTACCAAAAGTGTGGTCTAACTAAGTCCTTATATCTGTAAATCTCCTCTGCCCTCTGTCTATAGTATCCACGTCCTTCCTGTATTGAGGGGACCAGAACTGAATACAGTACCAAAAGTGAGGTCTAACTAATGCCTTATATCTGTAAATCTCCTCTGCCCTCTGTCTATAGTATCCACGTCCTTCCTGTAGTGTGGCGACCAGAACTGAACACAGTACCAAAAGTGAGGTCTAACTAAGTTCCTATATCTGTAAATCTCCTCTGCCCTCTGTCTATAATATCCACGTCCTTCCAGTATTGAGGGGACCAGAACTGAACACAGTACCAAAAGTGAGGTCTAACTAAGGCCTTATATCTGTAAATCTCCTCTGCCCTCCGTTTATATTATCCACGTCCATCCTGTATTGAGGGGACCAGAACTGAACACAGTACCAAAAGTGAGGTCTAACTAAGTCCTTATATCTGTAAATCTCCTCTGCCCTCTGTCTCTCGTATCCATGTCCTTCCTGTATTGAGGGGACCAGAACTGAACACAGTACCAAAAGTGAGGTCTAACTAAGGCCTTATATCTGTAAATCTCCTCTGCCCTCTGTCTATATTATCCACGTCCATCCTGTATTGAGCGGACCAGAACTGAACACAGTACCAAAAGTGAGGTCTAACTAAGTCCATATATCTGTAAATCTCCTCTGCCCTCTGTCTCTCATATCCATGTCCTTCCTGTATTGAGGGGACCAGAACTGAACACAGTACCAAAAGTGAGGTCTAACTAAGGCCTTATATCTGTAAATCTACTCTGCCCTCTGTCTATAGTATCCACGTCCTTCCAGTATTGAGGGGACCAGAACTGAACACAGTACCAAAAGTGAGGTCTCACTAAGTCCTTATATCTGTAAATCTCCTCTGCCCTCTGTCTATAGTATCCACGTCCTTCCTGTATTGAGGGGACCAGAACTGAACACAGTACCAAAAGTGAGGTCTAACTAATGCCTTATATCTGTAAATCTCCTCTGCCCTCTGTCTATAGTATCCACATCCTTCCTGTATTGAGGGGACCAGAACTGAACACAGTACCAAAAGTGAGGTCTAACTAATGCCTTATATCTGTAAATCTCCTCTGCCCTCTGTCTATAGTATCCACGTCCTTCCTGTAGTGTGGCGACCAGAACTGAACACAGTACCAAAAGTGAGGTCTAACTAAGTTCCTATATCTGTAAATCTCCTCTGCCCTCTGTCTATAATATCCACGTCCTTCCAGTATTGAGGGGACCAGAACTGAACACAGTACCAAAAGTGAGGTCTCACTAAGTCCTTATATCTGTAAATCTCCTCTGCCCTCTGTCTATAGTATCCACATCCATCCTGTATTGAGGGGACCAGAATTGAACACAGGACCAAAAGTGAGGTCTAACTAAGTTCTTATATCTGTAATTCTCCTCTGCCCTCTGTCTATAGTATCCACGTCCTTCCTGTATTGAGTGGACCAGAACTGAACACAGTAGCAAAGGTGAGGTCCAACTAAGTCCTTATATCTGTAAATCTCCTCTATCTGTATATAGTATCCACGTCCATCCTGTATTGAGGGGACCAGAACTGAACACAATACCAAAAGTGATGTCTGACTAACCCTTATATCTGTAAATCTCCTCTGCCCTCTGTCTATAGTATCCACGTCCTTCCTGTATTGAGGGAACCAGAACTGAACACAGTACCAAAAGTGAGGTCTAACTAAGTCCTTATATCTGTAAATCTCCTCTGCCCTCTGTCTATTGTATCCACGTCCTTCCAGTATTGAGGGGAACAGAACTGAACACAGTACCAAAAGTGAGGTCTAACTAAGTCCTTATATCTGTAAATCTCCTCTGCCCTCTGTCTATAGTATCCACGTCCTTCCTGTATTGAGGGGACCAGAACTGAACACAGTACCAAAAGTGAGATCTAACTAAGGCCTTATATCTGTAAATCTCCTCTGCCCTCTGTCTATAGTATCCACGTCATTCCTGTATTGAGGGGACCAGAACTGAACACAGTACCAAAAGTGAGGTCTAACTAATGCCTTATATCTGTAAATCTCCTCTGCCCTCTGTCTATAGTATCCACGTCCTTCCTGTAGTGTGGCGACCAGAACTGAACACAGTACCAAAAGTGAGGTCTAACTAAGTTCCTATATCTGTAAATCTCCTCTGCCCTCTGTCTATAATATCCACGTCCTTCCAGTATTGAGGGGACCAGAACTGAACACAGTACCAAAAGTGAGGTCTCACTAAGTCCTTATATCTGTAAATCTCCTCTGCCCTCTGTCTATAGTATC
The DNA here is from genome assembly GCF_048418815.1 of Hemitrygon akajei. Taxonomy (NCBI): domain Eukaryota; kingdom Metazoa; phylum Chordata; class Chondrichthyes; order Myliobatiformes; family Dasyatidae; genus Hemitrygon; species Hemitrygon akajei. The sequence continues at coordinate 62,113,053 of NC_133149.1, forward strand.
CACATCCATCCTGTATTGAGGGGACCAGAATTGAACACAGGACCAAAAGTGAGGTCTAACTAAGTTCTTATATCTGTAATTCTCCTCTGCCCTCTGTCTATAGTATCCACGTCCTTCCTGTATTGAGTGGACCAGAACTGAACACAGTAGCAAAGGTGAGGTCCAACTAAGTCCTTATATCTGTAAATCTCCTCTATCTGTATATAGTATCCACGTCCATCCTGTATTGAGGGAACCAGAACTGAACACAGTACCAAAAGTGAGGTCTAACTAAGTCCTTATATCTGTAAATCTCCTCTGCCCTCTGTCTATTGTATCCACGTCCTTCCAGTATTGAGGGGAACAGAACTGAACACAGTACCAAAAGTGAGGTCTAACTAAGTCCTTATATCTGTAAATCTCCTCTGCCCTCTGTCTATAGTATCCACGTCCTTCCTGTATTGAGGGGACCAGAACTGAACACAGTACCAAAAGTGAGATCTAACTAAGGCCTTATATCTGTAAATCTCCTCTGCCCTCTGTCTATAGTATCCACGTCATTCCTGTATTGAGGGGACCAGAACTGAACACAGTACCAAAATTGAGGTCCAACTAAGTCCTTATATCTGTAAATCTCCTCTGCCCTCTGTCTATAGTATCCATGTCCTTCCAGTATTGAGGGGACCAGAACTGAACACAGTACCAAAAGTGAGGTCTAACTAAGGCCTTATATCTCTAAATCTCCTCTGCCCTCTGTCTATATTATCCACGTCCATCCTGTATTGAGGGGACCAGAACTGAACACAGTACCAAAATTGAGGTCCAACTAAGTCCTTATATCTGTAAATCTCCTCTGCCCTCTGTCTATAGTATCCATGTCCTTCCAGTATTGAGGGGACCAGAACTGAACACAGTACCAAAAGTGAGGTCTAACTAAGGCCTTATATCTCTAAATCTCCTCTGCCCTCTGTCTATATTATCCACGTCCATCCTGTATTGAGGGGACCAGAACTGAACACAGTACCAAAATTGAGGTCCAACTAAGTCCTTATATCTGTAAATCTCCTCTGCCCTCTGTCTCTCGTATCCATGTCCTTCCTGTATTGAGGGGACCAGAACTGAACACAGTACCAAAAGTGAGGTCTAACTAAGTCCTTATATCTGTCAATCTTCTCTGCCCTCTGTCTGTAGTATACACGTCCTTCGTATATAGAGGGGACCAGAACTGAACACAGTACCAAAAGTCAGGTCTAACTAAGGTCTTATATCTGTAAATCTCCTCTGGCCTCTGTCTCTTGTATCCATGTCCTTCCTGTATTGAGGGGACCAGAACTGAACACAGTACCAAAAGTGAGGTCTAACTAAGGCCTTATATCTGTAAATATACTCTGCCCTCTGTCTATAGTATCCACGTCCTTCCAGTATTGAGGGGACCAGAACTGAACACAGTACCAAAAGTGAGGTCTGACTAAGTCCTTATATCTGTAAATCTCCTCTGCCCTCTGTATATAGTATCCACGTCCTTCCTGTATTGAGGGGACCAGAACTGAACACAGTAGCAAAAGTGAGGTCTAACTACGGCCTTATATCTGTAAATCTCCTCTGCCCTCTGTCTATAGTATCCACGTCCTTCCTGTATTGAGGGGACCAGAACTGAACACAGTACCAAAAGTGAGGTCTAACTAAGTCCTTATATCTGTAAATCTCCTCTGCCCTCTGTCTATAGTATCCACGTCCTTCCTGTATTGAGGGGACCAGAACTGAACACAGTACCAAAAGTGAGGTCTAACTACGGCCTTATATCTGTAAATCTCCTCTGCCCTCTGTCTATAGTATCCACGTCCTTCCAGTATTGAGGTGACGAGAACTGAACCCAGTACCAAAAGTGAGGTCTAACTACGGCCTTATATCTGTATATCTCCTCTGCCCTCTGTCTATAGTATCCACGTCCTTTCAGTATTGAGGGGACCAGAACTGAACACAGTACCAAAAGTGAGGTCTAACTAAGTCCTTATATCTGTAAATCTCCTCTGCCCTCTGTCTATAGTATCCACGTCCTTCCTGTATTGAGGGGACCAGAACTGAACACAGTACCAAAAGTGAGATCTAACTAAGACCTTACATCTGTAAATCTCCTCTGCCCTCTGTCTATAGTATCCACGTCCTTCCTGTATTGAGGGGACCAGAACTGAACACAGTACCAAAAGTGAGGTCTCACTAAGTCCTTATATCTGTAAATCTCCTCTGCCCTCTGTCTATAGTATCCACGTCCTTCCTGTATTGAGGGGACCAGAACTGAACACAGTACCAAAAGTGAGGTCTAACTAATGCCTTATATCTGTAAATCTCCTCTGCCCTCTGTCTATAGTATCCACGTCCTTCCTGTAGTGTGGCGACCAGAACTGAACACAGTACCAAAAGTGAGGTCTAACTAAGTTCCTATATCTGTAAATCTCCTCTGCCCTCTGTCTATAATATCCATGTCCTTCCAGTATTGAGGGGACCAGAACTGAACACAGTACCAAAAGTGAGGTCTCACTAAGGCCTTATATCTGTAAATCTCCTCTGCCCTCTGTCTATAGTATCCACATCCTTCCTGTATTGAGGGACCAGAACTGAACACAGTACCAAAAGTGAGGTCTCATTAAGTCCTTATATCTGTAAATCTCCTCTGCCCTCTGTCTCTCGTATCCATGTCCTTCCTGTATTGAGGGGACCAGAACTGAACACAGTACCAAAAGTCAGGTCTAACTAAGGTCTTATATCTGTAAATCTCCTCTGCCCTCTGTCTCCCATATCCATGTCCTTCCTGTATTGAGGGGACCAGAACTGAACACAGTACCAAAAGTGAGGTCTAACTAAGGCCTTATATCTGTAAATCTCCTCTGCCCTCTGTCTATAGTATCCACGTCCTTCCAGTATTGAGGGGACCAGAACTGAACACAGTACCAAAAGTGAGGTCTCACTAAGTCCTTATATCTGTAAATCTCCTCTGCCCTCTGTCTATAGTATCCACGTCCTTCCTGTATTGAGGGGACCAGAACTGAACACAGTACCAAAAGTGAGGTCTAACTAATGCCTTATATCTGTAAATCTCCTCTGCCCTCTGTCTCTCGTATCCATGTCCTTCCTGTATTGAGGGGACCAGAACTGAACACAGTACCAAAAGTCAGGTCTAACTAAGGTCTTATATCTGTAAATCTCCTCTGCCCTCTGTCTCCCATATCCATGTCCTTCCTGTATTGAGGGGACCAGAACTGAACACAGTACCAAAAGTGAGGTCTAACTAAGGCCTTATATCTGTAAATCTCCTCTGCCCTCTGTCTATAGTATCCACGTCCTTCCAGTATTGAGGGGACCAGAACTGAACACAGTACCAAAAGTGAGGTCTCACTAAGTCCTTATATCTGTAAATCTCCTCTGCCCTCTGTCTATAGTATCTACGTCCTTCCTGTATTGAGGGGACCAGAACTGAACACAGTACCAAAAGTGAGGTCTAACTAATGCCTTATATCTGTAAATCTCCTCTGCCCTCTGTCTATAGTATCCACGTCCTTCCTGTAGTGTTGCGACCAGAACTGAACCCAGTACCAAAAGTGAGGTCTAACTACGGCCTTATATCTGTAAATCTCCTCTGCCCTCTGTCTATA